>NC_089587.1:167870563-168085827 GCF_019320115.1 Miscanthus floridulus | reverse complement strand
CGACGAAAAACCCTCTCCCTTCCCCTTTTTTAATACGCAATCAACGCTGATTGATATCTGAGGGGACACGCCAGAGGTGACGGGATGAACCCCGGTCTACGAGGCGTCCCTCTTTGGTCAAACTGAACACTGCCTAGGTATGGCCCGCCACTGACCCGCTCTGGACACGGCGATTAAGGCACCCACATAGGCAGACAACTTTTTGCCTCCCCCATGCAGGACCATGGACGACCCGACGACGGGACCTTTCAGATCTCCTAGGTCGGCCGTTCGGCCCAGAAGACACGACGAACGAACGACCAAAGAAAGGCAGGTTTTTCCAACCTCGTCACAAATGTCAGGGCCCGAACCCATCTGGTAGGAGCTTTCCCGCCACTCATATCACCAAGGTAACGTTACCGACCCTGCCTTTATTTTCAATTAAATCTTGCATTCAAAACATTTCATATGCAAAAAATTGCATCCCAACGATTCGTGTCGCACCATGAAACGGCTGTCGCCTCATTCGATATAGGCAACCACAGGCTGAGGTTCGAAGGTCGGCCCACGAAGGGCTCGAGGCCGCCTCACGCCGAACAGAGCTAGGGAGAGATAACCGAGACGAGCCCCAGCGGCCCTACCCGACCCCGCTCAGAAGCAAACCAGGACGTCTCGACCTTCTCTCGTTCGATTCTAACCTCGAGCCAAACCCACAGAATCTCCATCGAGGAGAGGCCATCGGGCCCCCTGAGCTTATCGAACGACTCAGGCATCTGCCGGGAGGCGGGTTAAGAAGTTGTGGAGTGCCACCAGAGGGCTCTATCGACCCCATCAGCAAATGATGGACCTAGATTCCGCACGAACGTACCCATTAGCGAGCTCGTTGAGCGCGGTACTCAAGCCGTCGAGGCAAGTGTCGTTCACTCAGCCCCTCCGATTGCGAAAACTGAGGACGGGGTAACACGCAAATAACGGCCAACCCCTATCAGACCCTAACAAGGCTCGGGGGCTCAGGCCAAACAATGCAGGGACACAGGTTCAAAGGCCCCACCTTGCCGAGCCCATAGAGTCCCCAGTTGGGATTTCTGTTGGAAGACAGGGCGGGGATTATTGCGATGACATCCATTGTCACCAAAACCACGATTCCGGTCTCCAGTAACACCCGACCCCAGCAGGTGCGGGTGTCAGACCTTACTCGGGGGCTGTTAAGGTATGGCCACCTCCTTTCCTTCCTTCGGAACAATCTCCTCGCATTATAATCAGCGGCATAATTCAGGGGAACATATTGGTAAGACCGTAAAAAAATCAAATCGCAAAAAATCAAACAAAACGAAATTAAGGCGCAAAAGCACGAAAGGCGTCCAGACTCAAAAAGTACCGACACTTGTCCACATATTACATATAAGCTGTTCTCAAAATTGTTCGATTAATTACTCCCGCGGAGGGAGAACCATTTCTTTCAGACTGTCTGCCAGGTTCTTCGCAAGGGGAGCGACCATCTTCTCCATTTCCTCCAGCTCTTCATCCTCGTAGGTGGACGGAAAGCCTTCGCTCATCACCTTCAGGTTTATTTCCTTCTCATAATGGGCGTGGGTGACGGTGAAGGCCTGGGTAATCCCGGCGTGAAAGGCACTCTCCTCAAGTTGGCCCACCCGAGCCGTGATACCTCCGACACGAGCCGCGAGCGGGCTGGTCTCCATCGGCTCCATCACATTCAGGGCGTTAAGGACCACCCCGACCGCAGCTTGTAGAAGATCGTGCTCATCGCTCTCAGCCTAAAGGGCCCTTCGCGTATAGGCAGCCTCTTTCTCCAGCTTGGTGGTGATGTTCTCAGCACTCAACCTTCCTTCCACCGCGCCACCAAGCTCCGCCCGGAGAGAGCGGACCACCTCAACGTCCTCGTCCACCTTCTGCTGGAGGGCTGTGGCCCTACTCTCGGCCTTCCGCCGGAGGTCTCGCTCCATCTCCAGCTCCTTCAGGACTTCGCCGGCCTTCTCATTGGCCACGGCATTCCTCTGCAGCAGCTCGTCTCGCTCTTTTTGGAGTCTGGCAATCTCCTCTCCATCCAGCTTAGACCTCGCCGATAGGTCCTCGAACATCCCGTGCACCTCCTCCGCATCCTGACACGCCTGGGCCTCCCGCTCCTAGACAGTAGCAAGCTGGGCGGCCATGTTTGCTCGCAGCTGGGCCTCCTCGGAAAGGTGATCCCACTCCGCCTTCTGTTTGCGGAGGAATTGGGATTTATTCCAGCTACGAGCAACAAGAATCTGAGGCGGAAGAAGACTGATATCAGAAATGCAAGAACACAGAAACACACGAAGAAAGAAGAAAGTCCAGAAAATACCTAAGTGGTAGGGATAACGATCTCACGGAGGGCTCCTCTAGCCTGGTCCAGGGTGTTCAGCATGGTCGAGATCCCGATGTCAAGACCCTCCCGCTCCATGCTCTTGGAATGATCGTCGAGCGAGAAAAGAGCCAACGTCGGGTCCTGAGCGGCCATCCAGTGGAGCGGCGGCTCCCCCCGCGCAGGGGAGCGGCTTCCTCCCGACAAAGGGGCCGGTGGCGGCTCCCTCCTGACCCTATGCGGCACCACCGCCGCACCCGAGGACCCTCCGGCCGGACCCTCCTCTGTCTGGGCCGCTTCGCGTGCCACGAGCGGATCCACATGGGCGCCTGGCGGCGTGGATTGAACCACGCCCTCGGGTGCCACCACGACTGCGCCCGGCTGATCCTGGCTTAGCGCAGTCACGATCACCTTCACCGATGGTATGCGGTCCTCGACCGGCTTTTCCACGCCCACCACGGAAGAAACCGCTCGCTCAGTAACCTCCGCGGGCGTGGGAGCCACCATGGACGCCGTCGGTTCGGCCAACACGGCCCCAACGTCGGCACCACTCCTGCCCGAAACAGGGGTGACTCCAGGCGACGCTGTCTGTCCCGCTTGAAGGGCGAGACTCTTCTTGGGCGCCAGCCCTAGGGGGTGACCCGTCCGCAAGAACCTACACAAAGGTATTAACTGTTAAGTCAAAATAAAAATGGAAAAAAGATGAAAACAGAGGAGTCAAGAGCTTACGTTGACGTCCTCAGCCGGCGGAAGCGTTTTGGGGATGGATCCCCAGATCCCTGCCCTGACTCGTCCAGACGGGACCATTTCATGCCTGCCCCCTGCTCCGGGGCAGGGGGGTTCATCTCGTCAGGCGCAGCGCCGGAGTCGCTCCCTTCCATCGTCTCGTCGGGCGCGGCACCGGAGCCGTCCCCCTCCATCGTCTCACGGGGCGCAGCACCGGAGCTGCTCCCCTCCATCACCTCACAAGGCACGGCACCAAAGCCGGGCGCGGCTCCGGTGCCACCCCCCTCCATGATCGCCTCAGGGTCGGCGGCAGCAAGCCCGGCGTCCCCCATCCACCGATCCTCGGCCGGCACGCCGTGCGAAGTGGCGGACTCGCCGGCCTCCACTGACCTCATTGATTCACTTCCCTCTGCGTGAAAAGTGAAGGGCCCCTGCACGGGTGGGTGGCCACTTGTCAGTGTTTCCTCATCCTCCAGGATGCCCCAATCCACGTCGACGGCTACCTCATCGTCGTCATCGTCATCATCATCATCGTCGTCATCCTCACTACTCACGTCCTCTCCCCGATCCCGTGCCTCTTGCTTCAGTTGTTTCACCTTCTTCATCTCCTCCTTTGCTTTCTTGTCCCGCTCGGCCACAAGTCGATTTGCCGCTGCCACAACCTTGTCCTTCGGCAGTGGGGCCGGACTATCCTTGAAGACTAGCCCCCTCGGCTAGCCCCAACATTACAAAAGCAAGTATTGAAAAAGGGAGATTCAGGAGAAAGAAAAGAGTGCGGGAGAAGAGGGCTTACGAATTCGAAGAACCCAGGCTCCAGCCACATTAGAGGATGCCCGGGCATCGGATACATGATGTCGAGGACACTGCCGGCAGAATCCTTCGTCGGCTCCGTCGCCTCCTTGATGCGCTGCGCCACTTCCGAGTAAGGGAGCGCCTCATCAACAAGCACCGTCCCCTCGTATGATATCCCGGGCATCATCCGATGCAGGGGAAGCGCACGCGCCATCAGGGGTGCCACCCTCCTAGCATGGTAGGCACCGATGATCCCTGTCCCCTTTACACCTCGGCCCTTCAGGGCTTGGAGGGCAGAAAGAAGGTCGGTGATGTGTTTCTTGTCTCTAGACTAGACGCCCCAGCCCCACGACCCCGGGGCATCCACAATAAGACGCTCGGTATACTTTGGTAGGGTGGCACTCGCATCATCCTTAACATAAAACCATTGCGAGTGCCATCCCTTGTTGGATGTCGCCAGATGCATGTATGGGTAACCCTTCGACCGGGTTTGGCGCAGATGAATACTGGCACATCCCATCGGCGCGTTCATCTCTTTCCCCCCAATCTTCCTTCTCGACAGACTAATACTAAAGAAATACCGCCACAGATCAAAATGGGGATCGATCCCCAGGAAGCCCTCGCATAGGGCAACAAACGCTGCCATATGCTGAATCCCATTAGGAGTTAGATGCTGCAGCTCTACCTCATAGTGATGCTTGATCTGCCCCACAACTCCATTAAAGCAGTAGGAGGGAAGGGCAGGCGCGAGCTTGACAGCGGCTGGAACACGAACGCAGGCCGGTCGACGGTGGCGATGTAGGCGTGAGCGGCTAGAGAGATTGGTGGCGGATGTTTCAGAACGCAAAGGAAGGGGAGCGAAATACGGAACCCTAGGGGCGAACTCCGTGGTTTTATAGGGGGCGACGGACGCGAGAAGGGCAACCATCCGCCTCGATCTCCAAGCCTGCCACGCGCGCCACCGCGTCACGTCGTGGGACACGCACCCACAATCCCTATCCTTTCACCCCAAAAAATCTCGGCGGACGGTTCGCCTTTCCCAAGCGAATCCGGACTCTCTACCCACCGGGGAAACGCAAGCCACAGAGGCCTGTTCTTTTCTCTTTGGCCCACCTAGGGCCCAGAAACTCACCGGCCGGCCCAACTAAGAAGGAATCCATGAACGATCCGCCATCAAGGGCAGAAGCACCAGTTAGGACAGCCTCGAATCAGTTCCCAGCGAACGGAACGCCACGACCCACTCGGAAAAACATCCAGTTGATAAAAAACTAAGTCCTTCAGCCTTACCCGCGAAGGGGCCAATACAACCCCCTGGGTGACTCTACTCGAGTCACCCGGGGGCTCGAGGGCTACACCCATCGGGTGCGCTCGCGCGCACCCTCCGGCAAATTAGCTTCGATGAAATTAAAAACACCCTCCAGGCGGTTCTACTCGAATCACCTAGAGTCTCGAGGGCTACTGTCGGGGACCTAATACCAGGGTACCCCAGAAGGTGGAACCGATAACCACCAAATGTGAAAAACTTCTGGATGCATAAGGGCGTCATGTCATCCCTTGTTCGAGTGACGGGAGTTCGGTTCCGTCTCGCCCGACGCCTTGAGGGCGGGCTCGGTCTCGCCCGAGGGCTGAGGGATGAATTCCGTCTCGCCCGATCCCGGAGGGGCGGGGTCAGCCTCACCCGACGCCTTTGTGGGATAACCCTACCTCACCCCAAAGGCTCAAGGCTAATCTCCGTCTCGCCCGATGCCTATTGGGTGGGTTCGGTCTCGCTCGAAGGCTAAGGGATGGATTCCGCCTCACCCGATCCCAGAGGGATGGGGTTAGTCTCGCCCAAGAGATAGGGATTGGTTTCTGTCTCACCCAATGGCCCAGAACAAGCCTCGCCCTGATCGATATCTATCCCTCATAATGATGGGTACAGGACGAGACAAGACGTTCGGGTCAACCATGGCTCCTACGACCATACCCTGCACCCTGTCAGGAAAAGGACTGCCAGGGAACGACAGGACTGATGCTTTAGACCCTTCCGGGCGCCGCAGAGCCCAAAAGGTATTACAGGTGCGTGCGCCTCACCCTGTAGAGTTGTAGGCGCCGCCTTCAGCTCTGGGACACGGAACCCAATGAAGATATACGACAACTGCTATGCTCCAAGAACGGATTTGCTATCTCCACGAACGACGTATATTCCGTCACCATGCTGTGGACCTGAGGGAGCGGAGCCCTCTTCCCGACCCCTCAGGTCCTCCCAGTCAGAAGGCCTTGGCCACGGCGCTACACCGAACCCCGACCCCAAATTCTCCCAACAAGGAATCATGGGAACCAGAGGGCGTACGGAGCAAGGCTGGGGGGAGGCTCATAAGTCAAAACCACTGTACTACAGCCCATACCCTGCGTAGGGTAGCATTCTGTGACTAACCTGACATCCTATAGAGACATCGACAACATGATAAGCACTTATCTTCCTTCGCACTCATTAGAATGGAGGACCTGGCCAGGTAGACGTAAGCCACAAGACTAAGTAGAGTACGCATCCTGGAGCCCTCACCCTTGTAAAGCCAGCCCCTTCATCTATAAAAGGGGATGCGCTTCCTCCATCAAGGAGGACGGAAAAATAGGACCGAACAATAGAACGCACTCATACACACATTCAAGCAGCTTTGAAGCTCTTGACCACCTTTCAATCCTTCCATCAGAGACTTGGGACCACTCCCTCTCTCGGCAGCTTGTACCCCTTACTACAGACCGTTCACGGTGCTAATAACACAAGCAGCAGCAAACTGGACGTAGGGACGTTCCACCCGAACCAGTATAAATCTTGTGTCCTTTAGTGCACCATCCGAGCCTAACACGCATTACTATAAATTTGCTTGCCGGTGCTTATACGAAACACCGACAGATATGGAATTTAGAACTTGTGCCATGCAAGCAAACATATGTAATACACACACAAATGCAACATACAAGTTTATGAGCTTGCTCCCCCTACTTGTGTACTTCAAATTTTAATTGATCCCCTTACTTTGACATTTCATTTGTTTGCTCCCCCTATCTTACTATCTTTGTGAATTTCTCTCCCCCTTTAGCATCAAATACCACAAAAGGTGAGCTCAAATTTTTAGATAGGTTGGGGTGAAACCATGTAAAGTGAGGATCACTTTTCCAATTTGGTTCAATCTAGATCACTCGCATAAGATATTTAACTCGGTTTGATCCAAGGACAAGCTTCTTCACACCTCCAAATAAGGGTTATCTTGTACCATGTTGAGTTAAACACTTATAGCTCATTTTCTAGATTAAACACTAGGTTCACAAGCCCACAAACATATCATATGCTACCACTAAATCATTTCAAGCATACAAACAATAGTGGTACCATACAAGCATCAAATTAATTTGATTTTCAAGAATGAGCCTAGGACTTGATAGGAATGACTAGATGCACTAAACAAGTCCTTAGCAATGGATGAATGACATGTCAACCAATTTTTACCTTGCTTTTCTCGAAGGAGAGGCATGTCATATAATGAGGGTGCATCAACACATATTTGAGAAGTCGAGTATGTTCAATTCATTCCTTAGCTTGTAAAACCTCTTCTCATCAATTAGCTTGGTGAATATATTAGTAAGTTGATCTTCAGTGCCCACACTCTCAATGCAAATGTCCCCTTTTTGTTGGTGATCTCTTATGAAATGATGGCGGACATCTATGTGCTTTGTTCTTGAATGTTGTACCAGGTTGTTGGTGAGCTTCACAGCACTCTCATTATCACATAGCAATTGTACTTGTTTGAATTTGATTCCAAAGTCACTCAAAGTAGTCTTCATCCAAAGTAATTGAGCACAATAACTATCGGCCAAAATGTACTCTACTTTGGTGGTTGAAAGTGCTACACTATTTTGCTTCTTTGATGACCAAGACACAAGTGATCTTCCCAATAGTTGACATATGCCCGATGTGCTCTTTCTCTCAACTTTGCATCCCGCATAATCGGAGTCCGAATATCCAATCAACTCAAATCTTGTTCCTTTGGGATACTGTAATCCAACATTTTGTGTATGCTTCAAGTACCTCAATATTCTCTTGGTGGCCTTCAAATGACTTTCTCTAGGTGAGACTTGAAATCTAGCACACAGGCATACACTAAACATCACATCCGGCCTTGATGCGGTCACATAGAGTAGGCTTCCAATCATAGAATACATCTTTTGATCCACCATGTTGCCACTAGCATCACTATCCCAGTTTCCATTTGTTCCCATTGGTATACTAATAGCTTTTCTCTCATCCATGCCAAACTTCTTGAGCATGTCTTTGATGTACTTGCCTTGACTAACAAATGTGCCATTCTTCATTTGCTTGATTTGAAGACCAAGGAAGTAACTAAGCTCTCCAATTATGGACATCTCAAACTCACTTGCCATCATCTTCCCAAACTCCTCACAAAAATCTTGATTGGTTGATCCAAATATGATATCATCAATATATATTTGCAACACAAACAAGTCCTTGCCAATCTTCTTGGTGAAGAGAGTGGTGTCAACCTTGCCCATAATGAATCCCTTAGAGAGTAGGAAATCCCTCAATCTCTCATACCATGCTCTTGGTGCTTGCTTCAAGCCATACAAAGCCTTTCTCAACTTGTAGACATGGTTGGGTTTCTTCTCATCTTTAAAACTGGAAGGTTGCTCAACATAGACAAGCTCATTGATGCACCCATTAAGAAATGCACTCTTCACATCCATTTGGTACAACTTGATGTTGTGGGCACAAGCATAGGCTTACAAGATCCTAATTGCTTCCAATCTTGCAACCGAGGCATATGTTTCTCCAAAGTCAAGATCTTCAACTTGAGTGTAACCTTGAGCCACTAATCTTGCTTTGTTCCTTATAACTATCCCATCTTGATCTTGCTTGTTCTAAAAGACCTATTTGGTTCCAATCACATTATGATCCTTAGGTCTCTCAACTAATTCCTATACTTGATTTCTTGTGAAGTTGTTTAGCTCTTCATGCCTAGCATTCACCCAATCAACATCTAACAAAGCTTCATCTATCTTCTTTGGTTTAATAGATGACACAAATGAGAAATGCTCACAAAACGATGCCAATCTTGATCTTGTTTGCACACCTCTTGAGATATCACCAATTATAGAGTCCAACGGATGATCTCTTGCAACATTGGTTGGTTCGAGCACTTGAACTTGATTGCTTGCACTTGATTGCTCATTTGGTTGAGATGATGAACTGGCCATTTGATGTTATTCTTGCACTTTATCATTACTTGTACTAGCTTGACCTTGATCATGAGAACCACTTGCTTGCACATTTGAGTTAGAGAGCACTTGATTCTTACCATCTTCAACATCAATAACCTCTCTAGGCCTTATGTCACCAATATCCATGTTTTTCATTGCATTGACCAATTGAGTGCCTCTCACATCATCTATATTCTCATCTTTCTCTTGGGAACCATTGGTTTCATCAAATTCCACATCATGAACCTCCTCAAGAGTACCACTAGCCAAATTCCAAACTCTATAAGCCTTGCTAGTAGTAGAGTAACCAAGCAAGAAACCTTCATCACATTTCTTCTCAAACTTGCTCAATCTAGTGCCTTTCTTTAAGATATAGCATTTGCAACCAAAGACCCAAAAGTATGTAATATTGAGCTTTCTACCATTCAAGAGCTCATATGGTGTCTTCTCCATCATGGGGTGACAATAGAGATGGTTGCTATAGTAGGAAGCCATGTTGATAGCTTTGGCCAAAAATGAATGACTCACATTGTACTCACTCAACATTGATATTGCCATGTCAATCAAAGTTCTATTCTTCCTCTCAACTAGACCATTTAATTGTGGAGTGTACTTGGCCGAGAATTAATGCCTAACTCCAAACTCATCACAATGCTCATAACTCTTGTGTTATTGAACTCACTACCATTGTCACTTCTCACTTTCTTGATGGTTGTTTCAAACTCATTGTGAATTCTCTTGATGAATGTCTTGAAGGTTGCAAACACATCACTCTTATCAACAAGAAAGAACACCCAAGTGTATCTAGTAAGATCATCCACTATCACAAATCCATATTTATTTCCACCAATGCTAGTGTATGTGATTGGTCCAAACAAGTCCATATGCAATAACTCAAATGCCTTAGATGTACTCATCATGCTCTTCTTAGGATGTGTGTTACCAACTTGCTTTCCAGCTTGACATGCACTACATAGCTTATCCTTCTCAAATGTGACATCTTTCAAGCCTCTAACTAGATCATGCTTAATCAACTTATTCAATTGTTTCATTCCAATATGACCAAGCCTTCTATGCCATAACTAACCCATGCTAGACATAGTGAGCAAACATGTTGACAATTGATCTTCTCTAGCATTGAAATCAATCAAGTATAGATTCTCATATCTAAATCCTTTGAATATTAAGTTAGAGCCATCTACACTTATGATCTCTACATCATCCACACCAAATATGCACTTGAAACCAAGATCACATAATTGAGCTACCGATAATAGGTTGAAGTTCAAGCTCTCTACTAGTAGCATATTGGAAATGCTCAAGTCATTGGATATTGCAATCTTACCAAGATCTTTGACATTGCCTTTGCCATTGTCACCAAATATGACACTATCAATCCTATTGCTCTCATTTTCATTGATTGAATTGAACATTCTTGAATCACCGGTCATGTGTTGTGTGCACCCACTATCAAGCTCCCAATGCCTTCCTCTGGCTTTATAATTGACCTATAAAAGAAGATCAATTCTTTTTAGGTATCTAAACTTGATTGAGTCCTTAAAGGTTAGTTACCAAGGTCTTTGGTACCCAAATGGCCTTCTTCTTTGGGTCCACAATTGGTGTACCAATGAACTTAGCCTTCACAACATTGAAACCCTTAACAAGCATGTAACAAGAATCAAATCTAATTGATGATACATTAGGTTGCTTGTTCTTGTTAGTCTTGCAATATTGCTCTATATGCTCAACTTGCTTGCATCTATTGCAAAACTGACCATTGCCCTTCCCAAAGCTAGCTTTGGGATTGACAAAGGCCACCTTGCCTTTCTTGGGGGTATAACCTAATCCCTCTTTGTTGAGAGAAAACCTTTGGCTACCCAAGCACTTTAGCAAGCGGGCATCTCCACCATAGGCATTGCCTAGGGCATGAGTGAGCTCATTCACCTCCTTCTTGAGGGTCTCATTTTTCACCATTAGTCAGGCATCACAAGTGAAACCATCACTCAAAGGTGAAGTAGAAGTGGTAGTGCTACAAGAAGGGTTAGTGGGAGCAACAATAATGGGCTTATAAAATGATTCATCAAGAATATCACATGTTAGTCCCACATCACATGACACAATCACTTGCTCCTTCTTGACTTCCTCCTTCTTGACTTGCTCGAGGAGACAGGAGTGAGCTTTTTCAAGCTTAGTGTGAGCCTTGTCAAGCTCCTCATGGTCTTCCTTTAGACTCTCATGAGAAGCATTGAGCTCATCAAAGGATTGCTCAAGAGATTTGATCTTCTTGTGCAATTCTTTGCACTCCTTTCTCTTTATCTCAAAGCAAGTATGTACTTGCTCACACATATCCAAGAGCTCCTTCTTTGTGCACTCCTCCTCCTCATCATCACTCCTATAATCATCACTTTCACAATCATCATCACTCATATCATATTTTACCTTGATGGGCTTTGCCATGAGTCATGTCAGTGGAGTGTCAAAGATGGAGGGCTTGTTGTTGATGGCGATGCTTGCTAGTGCCTTCTTGATGAATTTCTTGTCATCATCACTGAAGCCATCATCATCATTGGAGGTGCCATCACTATCCCAAGTGACTAGATAGCCACTTCCCTTCTTCTTCTTTACGAAAGTCATTTTCTTCTCCTTCTTCTCTTTCTTATGCTTCTTGTTCTCATCCTCATCATTATCACTATTGTAGGGACAATCTGCTACAACGTGATCCGGGCTCTTGCACTTGTAGCATCTTCTCACATAGTCCATGCTCTTGAAGTTATCTCTTCTCTTTCTTGCACCATAGCCCTTCTTCTTCATGAATTTGCCCATCTTGCGCATAAGGAGAGCCATAGCTTTATCATCGATGTCACTAGCATCTTCATCATCACTTGATTCTTTCTTGGACTTGCCCTTGTTCTTAGATGATGAACTAGCCTTGAATGCTACACTCTTCTTCTTCTTGTCTTCATCTTCCTTCTTCTCATCCTTGTCAATCTCCTCCCTTTTCACATGGTATGTCTCTTGTGTCATGACATCACCTAGTACATGGTTAGGGGTCAATTGCTTCAATCCTCCTCTAATGATGATCAATCTCAATGTCTCAAATCTTGGAGGTAAGCACATCAAGAACTGATGAGAGACATCATCATCATTGATCTTCTCTCCCAAAGCCTTCAAGTCATTAACAATCACTTGGAGCCTATGGAACATCTCTAGAATGCTCTCATCATCCTTCATCTTGAAGCTTGTCAACTTGTCCTTGAGGATGTATGGCTTGGCACTCTTGACCGTCGATGTGCCCAAATAGGTCTCCTCCATCCTCTTCCACTCCTCACTAGCTCTCTCACAATTGTTGATTTGCTCAAACACCTTGGAATCAATGGCATTGTATATGGTGTTGAGAGCCATTGTGTTGCATTGCTTGTTGGTCTTGTCTTGGTGAGATTGTCGGGATCAATAATAGCATAATCACTCTCGGTCACATCCCACACTTGATTATTGATTGAACCAAGATACATCTTCATCTTTCTCTTCCAATAATCATAGCATGTGCCATCAAAGAATGGTGGTTTGCCCCCCACATGGTTGAACATAACTTGAGCCATCTTTTGACACCGTGGTTGTTAAGCCTTCAATCAAATGGTGACCATGACTCTAATACCACTTGAAAGGTCCTAATATGGCTAGAGGGGGTGAATAGCCTATTTAAAAATGTACAAACCACTAGAGCAATTGATTAGTATAACAAACAGCGTAATACAATTTTGCTCTAGCTCTACAAGGGTTAGAAGCCACCTATCCCCACAATTCTAGTTGCTATGATCACTAGACACACAACAAGCTAAGTCACTACTCACTAAGCTATTGTGCTCTCAAAGACTAACTAAAGAGCCACACTAACCAAACTAACAAGCTCTCAAAGACTAACTACACTAAAGAGTTTGACAACTAGTTTGCAAGGAATGTAAAAGAGTTTGTAAGGTGATTATACCACCGTGTCAAGGAATGAACCAATCACAATAAGATGACAACTAATCACCGGGAGAAATCCAATCACAAGAATGACACACGATTTTTCTCTCAAGGTTCACATTCTTGCCAGCACGCTAGTCCCCGGTGTGTCGACCAACACTTGGTGGTTCGGCGGCTAAGTGGTGTTGCATAAACCTCATCCAACAAATGGACACCGCAACAACCTACCCACAAGTGAGGTAACTCAAAGACATGAGCAATCCACTAGAGTTGCCTTTCGGCTCTCCGCCGGAGAAGGTACAAGACCCCTCACAATCACTGGAGCCAACCACAAACAATCACCAACACATGTGAGGCTCCTCCGCTGCTCCAAGCCATCTAGGTGGTGGTAACCACCAAGAGTAATAAGAAAACCACAAGCACAACGATCCCCAAGTGCCACTAGATGCAATCACTCAAGCAAATGCACTTGGAATCACTCCTAATCTCACTATGATGATGAATCAATGATGGAGATGAGTGGGAGGTGTTTTCTTAGGCTCACAAGGATGTCAAGTATGTCAAAGTGCCAAGAGAGTAAGCCATGGGCCGACCAAAACCCTTTTATAGACCCCTAATGAAATAGAGCCGTTATGCTCAAAGGGGGAGTCTCTGTGCGTCGACCGGACACACCAGTCATATTGACCGAAAGCAGCAAACCCAACGTCCGGTCACTTGATCACCGCCATGTGTCCATGTTTCAATCATGTCCTGCTCGATTTCAACAGTCAAGTGACTCAGCGCAATGGTTAAGTGTTGACCGGACGCACCCGAGCCTGACCTAACGCTGCCTCGCAGCGTCCACTCGTGCCCGTGCCTGTGCCTCCTCACCAACGATCGGACATGCAGTTAGTGTGATTGGACGCTCCACAACGTGGAGTCCGGTCACTTCCAGTAAGCTCCCTGACATGGTTTTAGAGGACCAGACGCGTCAGATCATAAGGGACCAGACGCGCCCTGGAGTCCGGTAAGTACTTCGCTTCTATGCTCGTGCAAACCCTGCCGACATCAGTGTATGTCATTGCCGACCGGACGCAGGCCCTGCACGTCCGGTCGCTCCTTCTCTGCTGAGTCCGGTCAAGGAACCGAGGATGCCCTTCTCTGCGCTAGTTGACTGGACGCGCTAGGGGTGAGTCCGGTCACCCCATGGCCAAAGTGCTTCTATGTCAGTCTCCTCGGTATCTTCATATATGAGCTTCGGCTTCCTCGACTGCATCTGTGACATGGGTTGTTAGGTTTGCTCGACACACAGGTCTTTACCTTTGGGACCTTCTCCTTGCGTAGATCTTCATCTTCGGGACCTTCTGATGCGCATATCTTTGCCTTTAGGACCTTCTCATTTTGTAGATCTTCATCTCTAGGATTGTTGGTATTTGATAGTGTAAACAAGAAAATAAGAATTCTGCAAGAGCATAGATATACCACTGTAGCATTTTACCGGGAGTATTCCAGGTATCATTATTTATATTTACCACTGGGAAGGATGGTGGCAAGAAAGAGATTGATAACTTATACTTATGATGAATCAATAAACTAAACACATACTCTAAAGCAGGGGTAAATCAAGTGATAATGATATATATGATAAGTATAAATACTCAGAGAGACTCCTATAAAGCAATAGCTAGTCTAGTTAGAATACAAGTGAGATAAATTCCTAAATTGTCTTAATTACAAGTCAAAGCATAATATGTCATTGTATATACTTAGCAATAGCAAGGATTAACTTATATTTATACCAGGGGACATCATCTAAAGACAAAGCATATTAATATACTTCTCTATAATGATTAAAGGTCCTACTAGGGGCCTACAAATGGGGAGTGGACTACAGAGGATCTAATTAGGTGTTACTACCACATAAATCTACCACTTCCTAGAATGTAGGATGCACCCACAGGCAAGATAATGTGTAAGCACCACGCTTACACATGATCTAGCTACTCAACCTGTTCGAACACTGAGTTGAGCGCTCTGTGAACCAGCTAATTCTGACTATACCAAGCATAAGCTTAATATATACTAAGAACATGATAACTAAGAACATAATATAAATAAAGATTAATGTCATCAAGTAGATAATTATAAAGGATACAAGGGCTATACTAAGCCTCCAGTGACTAGATCCGGAATCCAAGCAGCAGCTCGACTCTACTTGATTTAACTAAACTAGACTATGCTATGAATATATGTATGTGGAGCTCTTCTCTCTTCTGAGTTTGATCTGACTCAAATGAATTGGAGTGCCTCCCATGAGGGGGTCTGGGGGTCATTTTATAGGGAGGATGGAATAGGGAGCAAGTAATCGCCATGTCATCGATCCTCACCAATTCTTACGCCCACCATTGGATCAAACTGACTTGAATCAAGGGTTAAGATTCATCCTCAAAGTTGGTGGAGAAATCCCGACACCGACAGGTGGGTCCAGGGGGGTCGATCGACCTACAGGTGGAGTCGGCCAACCCCACCATAGCCCCGTCCACTTGGATATCCTTCTCTAGCCCATGAAGGAATGTTTAGCAGGGCCTAGTAGAGTTGGTTTTGTCGCGATTGGATCTGATCCTTTGTGATAATATGGCCCGCTTTAGCCTATTTTCTAGATAAATCCTCCTGTAATCATAAAATCACCAAAACTTGTGGAAACACTTAGTTTAAACCACTAGACCTATGTTGATGATTCATTTTAAAGATAATTATATGTCATATTAGTAGTTTACAGTTGACGTTATAGACCGTCAACAGGGACCTTCACCGCTAAATATCATAGCCTGCTATTTAAAACATTGGATGTACTTATATATATGAAACTCACTCATTTGTCCTAGAGAAATCCTAACCAACCCTCGGTTGTTAGGCATGCTCTCAACACGTGAATACGGAATACGCGATTCCCTGACAGCCGCAGGGTCAGGGTCACGACGCAGCGAAGGCGGCGCTCCGGGCGAGGACGCGTGCGACTGCTGGGCGATGATGCGTGGTCCGTGCGGGGTCGCGGTGCGGTGGAGGCGGCCCTCGCGTCTGCTGCGTGGCGGCGAGCGGCTGCAGGGGTGACGGCGGTGGTGTGCAGCCGGCCGGGGAGGAGACGGCGGTGACCTGCTGCTGCACGGGGATGGGCAGCCCTGCCGCGGGTGTGGCTGCTGGCGGAGGCGACGCTCCTCCTCGAGCTTCGCGGCCAGGTCCAGCAGCCGCTGCTGCTACGCTCGACATCAGGCTATGGCTGTGGTTGGGCTTGTGGTTCGGTTTTCTCTGACATCTGATATTTACATCTGACATTTGTGAATAATTTGACATATATTTCTCTGATATCTGCAATTCATATAAATAATTTGTAAATTTTGTAAATTTGGCGTATATTTTTGTGAGATCTGCAATCTATAGAAATATGAGTTGTCTTATTTCCAAATTACATAACTCCGTCCATGAAATTACAGTGAAGGAATTATTGTAAATATAGTATTAAGATAGTGTAAACATAGCTAGAAGACAATATAAATGCATGGGAAAAAATCAGGTGCCAGCAACTTCTAAAACATTCCGTCGTTGGGTAGACAGTTCCTTGTCCTACTAGTTCCCATGGAAGTTTAACCATTGGATGACAGGATAGACTTACCGGCCTATTCGGCTGGCTGAAAAAACGGCTGATACTGATACTGATTTATTGTGAGAGAAAAATACTATTATTTTACTGAAATAGTATGACCGGTCAAGCGAACGGGGCTACAATCATAAACTCGATCAGTACGTAGCTGCCCCTTCACCAACTCTTAAACACGTTATAATTAGTACATATGAGCAGGTGCCAAGTGCTAGCTAGCTCTGAATATTGCACATCCAGGCACACTAGGAAGGTAGGCTACTGCTCTGTATTTTAGCCGACTTCTTGCAGTTGCAGGCAAAATCCAAACATCTCAGTGCTGCTTGCCTCTCTGCTGCAAAGTGACCAAGCCAAAGTAGGTCCCAGAGCGACCATTGGCCATTAGGGACGCATGCGTGCCCTTCTCTACGACGACTCCCCTATCAAGCACAGCTATCATATCACAGCTCTGGATGGTGCTGAGCCTGTGCGCCACGACCACGCTGGTCCGGCCAACCATCACCCTGTCCAGTGCCTCCTGCACCGCCTTCTCGGACTGGCTGTCCAGTGCGCTTGTAGCTTCATCGAGCAGCAGGATGGCTGGGTTCTTGAGAATGGCGCGGGCGATGGCGATGCGCTGCTTCTGCCCTCCTGATAGTTGGGCGCCCCGGTCTCCACACCATGTGTCGTACCCATCCTTGAGGTTACTGATGAAGTCATGCGCGTTGGCGGACCTTGCCGCCTCCTCGACCTCTGCCTCACTCGCCATCTCCGCCTCCATCATTATGTTCTCTTTTATAGTGCCAGCGAACAATGTTGGCTCTTGGCTGACGAGTCCAATATGTCGACGCAGAGCTTGGAGATTGTATGCTTTGATGTCTCTACCATCTATGTTCACCACGCCCTTGAGTGGGTCGTAGAACCGTTCTATAAGCCCGATGATGGTTGACTTGCCAGAGCCACTTTGCCCGACAAGGGCTGTTGACTTGCCTGCCATCATGCTCAACGAGAATCCTCTGAAGATGATCACATCTGGCCTGGATGGATATGCGAAATCAACTCCTACAACTTCCACCTCTCCAATGAGCTTCTCTGGCTTGTACCCCTTAGGATTGTCGGGGTCAATCTTCGTTTGGCGGTCGAGAATAGTGAACACTGAAGAGACCGCTTCGGCACCTTTGGCGATATCTGTTGTCATGCTACATGCATCTGCTATCACACGCCCTGTGGTGACTAGAATCATGCTGGTTTGGAAGACCGCCTCCACAGCAATGAGCCGCTCGGCCATGAGCTTGCCACTGTACCAGTAGTTGAGGGCCCATGAGAATATGGTGAGGCCCACAGAGGCGCCGAGCCCTAGACCTGCGAACCACGACTGCCGGATGCTCTCCTTGTGTGGTTCATCCTGCGCCTGGCTGAAGAGGCGTAGGATGCGGCCCTGGGATGAGAAGGCGGTGATGGTGCGGAGGTTGGAGACAGCGTCAGCAGCTAGCTTGCTAGTTTCGGACTGGGCCTGTATCGACTTCATGGACATGTTCTTCAGCAAGACACGGCGAGCATAGGAGCAAGCAATGATAAACGGCTGCAGTGCTATCATGACAAGGGCCAACCGCCAAGAAATGACAAGACCCACGGTGAAAGCAATGGCCACCATGGAAGCCGTCTGGATCAACAGAGCCATTCGGTCGCCCACCAGTGACCTTACCTGCAACACAAATATATGTTCATGTATATATGAACATGTATGTATGACTATACTTTTGCAAGTATGATCATAAGCTATAGTACATAGTATTTTTTTTTCTGAGTACAGTACTTACGATGTTGGCGTCCTTAGCGAGCTGTGAGCATATATTGCCAGTGGAGTTGTCGTCATGGTCAAACCATCCAATCTCAAAAGTGAGGATTTTTGCAAGCATTCGCTTCCTGATCCTCTTGGTCAGGCACTCTCCCATGGCAGCAAAGCTATAGTGCTGTCCAATGTTGAGCATGAATGAGAGCGCAACGAGAGCGAGGAAGATGAAAGCATACATCCTTGTTTTGTCCTTGATCTCCTCATGATCTGTCGAGTAGTAGATGGAGAATGTGCACCCCATGCCATATGCAAAAATAGGCTGGATTGCCCCAGATAGGACTGCACATGAGCTCCCCACCAGTGCAAACTTCCACTCTGGTGCATTGAGGAGAAGCAACCTTCCGAAGGATGGCACAGGAGGCTTTGGCTTCTCATCAGCGTTCTCACCATCTCTTGCGTCACCAACGGACCATGTCGAACTTGACCTGCTAGCTGAAGAGACCATCTTGCTGTTGTTGCTGCTGCTGCATTGCCCTCCACTAGGAGATGCACCACAAGTTCCACCAACCTCGGTGCCCTCACCTGAATCTCTATTCTGCTGAAGATGGACAAGAGATGAGTACATGCCATTCTTGGCAATGAGCTCACTGTGGGAGCCCAGCTCCTGGACTGCGCCAGATTGCATGACAGCTATGCTGTCGGCATTTCGGACGGTGGAGAGGCGATGTGCAACAAGGATGGTAGTCCGGCCTACGGAGGCCGCGTCAAGCGCCTCCTGCACGACGCGCTCGGACTCGGTGTCCAGTGCGCTCGTTGCTTCGTCAAGGAGCAGAATCTTGGGTGACCTCAGGATTGCTCTAGCAATGGCAATCCTCTGCTTCTGCCCTCCAGACATCTGTGCACCACGCTCACCCACCTGTTTTTGTTTTCATTTCACACATGATTAGTATCGGTATCGGAATTCGGAGACAGTGATTATTAGTGCAAGTCTAGATAGCTATCATCAATTCATCAGACAGGTTGTTACCTGCGTGTCGTAGCCCTGTGGCAGCTGCGATATGAAGCTGTGGGCATTGGCCGCCATTGCTGCCGCGACGATCTCCTCCCCTGTAGCATCCTCCTCGCCGAACAGTATGTTCTCCCGCACCGACATGGCGAACATGGCGGGCTCCTGGCTGACGAGCCCCATCTGCGCGCGCAGCCACTTGAGCCGGAGCCGGCGGATGTCCACGCCGTCCAGCGCCACCTCCCCGGCCGACGGGTCGTAGAACCGCTCCAGCAGCGCGATCGCCGTCGACTTTCCAGACCCACTGGGGCCGACGAGCGCCACCGTGTGCCCAGCCGGCACCCGCAGGATGAAGTTGGCCAAGACGGGGCTCTCTGGCCGCGACGGGTAGCAAAAGTCGACGTTCTTGAACTCCACCTCGCCGGCGACGTTGGCCAGCTCCTCGCCGGCGCCACTCTCGGAGTCAATCTTGGGCACCCGCTGTATCATTTCAAGGATCCTGTCCGCTGCCGCGGTCGCCTCCGAGAAGTACTTGACGTTGGACAGTGCCGACCCCAGCGACCTGCATCATTACTGACGTTGTCATCTCTAAGTATATATACTCCTATCTGACAGTAGTAAGTTAGTAGTGACGTACACGCCGCCGATGACGATAAGGGAGGAGACGACGAAGACGGTGCCTCCCGGGTAGCCGTGGTACATGACGAGGCGGCCGCCGTACCAGATGTTGAAGGCGTAGATGGCGAAGGCGATGCCGTTGGTGCCGAGGGCGATGCCCTTGGCGAGCCCCTGCCTGAGGCCGAGGCGCGCCGACTCCTCGAGCGCGGCGGAGAACCGGGCCATGGTGGTCTTCTCGGCGACGAAGGCGTAGACGGTGCGCACCGACGAGACGGCCTGCTGCGCGACGGCGCCCGGGAGCGCGTACTGCTCCCTGATCCTCCGCGCGAGGCCCGTGAGGGCGCGGCCGTAGGAGACGCCCGGGATGATGAGGAGGAGCGCGGACGGCAGCGTCACCAGCGTGAGCCGCCACAGCAGCGCGAAGCCCACGGCGTAGCTGCCGGCGAACATGGTGACGTACATGGCGAAGTTGGGCACCTTGTCGCTCAGCGCGTCCTGCACGACGAGGCTGTCGTTGGACACGCTGGTGACCACCTCCGACGTGGACCCCGGCTTGAGGTCGAAGAACTCCACGTCCTGCCGGAGCACCGCCTGCAGGTACCGCGCCCGCATCCGCGACGCCTGCCGCTCCGCCGTCCGTGCCCAGCAGTATCCCTCTGCACGTACGTACGTGTACGTATGCGCGTATGGCACAACCGTATCAGACGCGACGAATGAACTGACACGTTGCATATATTGTGCTGCAGAGCTGTGCTCACGGACCATACCTAGGAACGCCATTACCCAGGAGGCGCACGCAATGTAGACGATTCTGATCACGTTCTGCAAGGATTAGTACATGAGTTGATTGACGTCAGGGACGATGATCCGAGATGCCGGCTTGGAAGTGAACGCGTACGGCCTACCGCGTTGATCTTGGAGGTGAACTGATGCTGGAGGTGATCGGGGCCGCTGCCGAGGTCGTTGGCGATGCGGCTGGCGACGAGCAGCCGCAGGGGCGTGGCCATGCCGTCGCCTATGGCGCCGACCAGGCCTAGCACCATCAGGGCCACGTCGACGGCGTCCGCGTGCACGAACACCGAAGACCCCAGCGCCACCAGCGCGGCCGCGTCCACCTTCTTTGCGCGTCGTCCGGCGGCGTCCATGACTGGTCGACGAAGGCGTACGTACGTGATGTGGGGCCACCTATGTAAACCACCACCGTCGTCGTCGGTCAGAGTACGTGCCGGTAGCCGGTGTAGCAGACGCGACGCCCAAGGATCACTGACGAGACGAGACAGTATATATAGACCAGACCAATGGGACCGATCACAAGAAACCTGTGATGCTCTGTTGCTCACACGAGCACGCCTGTACATGTAGTAATTTAAGCCACACTCTGCGTCCCGTTCTGTTGCATTATATTGATTCTCAAGGCAAGCAAAAGCATTCATGCTTAACAAGCCGTCAGCCGTGTAGCAGCACACCTCTTCTTATTTTGGCCTTTTGCCATGCCAATGCCGACAGAAGAGGTCCTACAGATAACACTTGCTACGGCCTACGGTGACACATGCAGGTACATGCCCTACTGTACAGGCTCCGGGACGCAGTAGTAGTAGTAAAATCAGGACGTCTGGATTGGTACTTGTCTGACCACGAAGATGAGGATCCTAACCGTCTACGATCGGTGATGACTGATGACAGTGGCATTTTCAGTTCCCTCCCAAGACCGTCCATGCATGTCGTCCGTCATGTAGGTCTGTAGGAGTATTTAGCTAGACAAAGGAATGTAGTAACGGCAGGGGCTGCTCCCGCACTTCCATACTTCTGATGCTAGGAGTAAGAGGATGGACACATTTGTGCAAATACTCCGTAAAAAGCGTGGCGGGCAGCGTTGTCCATGTGGATCTGCTATTGCAGCTGCCTCTTTTGTGGATCCTTCCACCAGGATGATATCTCCTGTAGTGCAAATGGTCGGCACTACCTACTGCCTCTGTTCTTTTTTCTTTTTAAAACAAGGCAACAACTGTTCGTTACAGATTACAATCATGATGAGCTAACCTCGTTACACCGTTGAACTGAGTGAACATCTTAGCTAAAAGAGGAGCTACCTCGTTACAGTACATTCTACTGGGTTCGCTTGAACTTATCAGCCTATCTTATCAGCCATGGTATAATATTTTTCTCTCACAATAAATCAACGAACAATACTTTTCAACCTGCCTTTTTAGCCTGGATTTACAGTAATCAGGTTTATAACTCTCCTGTATTAATATATTCGACTGGCAAATGCCCTGCCAGCAATTTTTGGAAACAAAAAAGGTTTTTAACATCCTGAACGAGGACTCCAACATGAGATCTATTAATCCCCTTGGAGTTGTTAGATTGATCTCTAATCCTAACTGGACCCAACGGTCCAGTTGGGCCTTTGATTCGCGCCCTGATCGGGGGCGCCCAGCCCACCATGGCTGGAGGCCCCCTGTTACACTGCGCTATAAAAAGAGGTGGGGGCCGGCGGCTCAAGTCACGAGGTTCGCCTGTGCCGAGCTCCCCACCGACACCTAAACCCTAATCCGATCAGAGAGGGACGCAGCCAGTGACGGGAAGCCACCAGCCGCGCTGCCCGCTCCATCGACGTCGACGTCTTCATCGCCCTCTTCACCGACCGTCGCTGCCCGTGCGCAGACTACACTAACGAACGTGATGGCGTCCTCTGAACCCTCCCCCTATGCGGTGTCAGGTTCGACAGCCCTTGTCCATCCTCTTTGTGTCCATGTCTCTCTGTCTAGAACGTGTCCTAGGTTTTGATTCATCCAATAGCAACTAGCCCCACTGATCATCACCTAAATCGATCTTAAGTGTTCAACAATGGTATCAGAGCCATTTCCCTAGGTGTAGATCTCGGCAGAGGTGTTAGAAAAGAGAGAAAGGTCAGATCCGGTTCGGATCTGAGAAAAGAACAAGGTTTTCCTAACCCTAACCCTAACCCTAACTGGGTAAAAGAAAGAAGAGAAGGAGGGCTCGGCTTCAAGTCTACTCGAAACCAAACCCTAAACCCGCGAATCAATCACGGAGAAAAAGAAAAATGAAACCCGAAACCCTAACCCTAGATCCCCAATCGGTTGAATCCGAGAAGAACATAAGAAAGAACACAAATCAGAAGGGGAAAGGGAGGCCTGCCTTGACCGCTGCTGACACCGCCATAGTGCGGCTCACCGACGTACGGGGAGAAGAGGGCTGAGCCGGGGAGTTGCTCGTCGGGCTCCGTCCAAAGGGGCGCCGCGGCCAGGCTGCTTGACGGCGGTGCGCTCACCAGCTGGGGAGCACGCACGTCGGCGAGGAGGCCGGCGACGGTGCCATCGCTCCACCGTTTCGCCCGCTCGACTCGCTCGGACTCGCCTCGCTGCGGCCGCGCTACGGGGAGGAGAGTGGCGAAGAGAGAGAGAGAGAGAGAGAGAGAGCAAAGAAGAAAATGATGCTAGGGTTACGGGGAGGTAGCCGGGCGCCGGTTTTGATCCTGCGACTTCACCGCACAGCCATCGGATCGGAACGGATGGCGCCAATTGATCGGGCTGACTAATGGCCCCGGCGGGCGAGCGCGCTGCGCGGCTTTGTCGGCCCAGGCCCGGGTTGCGGCCTGGGTGCGGGCAGCGCGCACGCAGAGAAGCGGGCCGGGCTGTTTTGCAGGCTGGGCCGAAAGAACAGTGGGAATTTGAGTCATTTTTTCGTTTTTCTTTTTCCAGTAAAAGTTTTATTTCCTGGAAATTGATTAATGGCTTAAAGAAAATAGAAAAGAGATTTGTCCTGTGGGCAAAATTTATTAAATTGAATTATTTTTCCGCTGCGTATTTAAAGATGATATTTTCATTATTAAATTCGAACCAACGGGAGAATTTAATTTTGAAAATGGATATGTTTTAATTGATTATAATATTGTTATTATTCTGACCAACGTTGATTAATGGCAATATTATAATGAGTTTTTTTTTGTCATGCATTAATTCTATTTCTGCTCAACGGTGATATAGATTTAATGTATAAACAGTTGTATGTTTTAATTTTGACCAACGTTGGAATCAAGGCATACATTTGTTGTCATTATTTATGTTCTCACACTATGAATTGTGTTTTCAGGCAGATACAACTTGATGGGTTGTATCAAAGAGATTCCCACTCTCAAAGGTGATAACTACACGGAGTGGAAGAAAAAGATTGACCTGGCCTTTATCTTGACTGAGGTGGACTGGGTAGTCACCTCACCGTGTCCCACTGAGCCTGTGGCACCGGTGAGGGAGACAAACGAGACTGATGCCGCTTGGGCAACAAGAGAGAGGGATTTTGCATCCCAAAGAATGTCCTATGACCTTGAGCATAGGAAGTGGATCACTGCCAACAAGAAATGTATGGCCGTGATAAAGAACACAATTGAGCCTACAATTGTGGGCTCAATCCTAGAGTGTGACACCATCACTGAGTACCTCGAAAGAATACAGTCAGTTCACTGGCTCTTCAAAGACATATGCTACCCAGCTGATAAAGCAGATGGTGACAGAGAGGTACTTAGGTAATGGTGGCATAAGAGAGTACATACTAAGGATGAGCAATTTGGCATCCAAGTTAAAACCAATGGATCTGGCTCTCAAGGAAGAGTTCCTTATCCATCTGATTTTTGCTTCCTTGCCAAAAGAGTTTGACACTTTTGTTGTCAACTACAACATACAGCCCGAGAAATGGGACATGGAGAGGCTCATGGATATGTGTGTGCAAGAGGAGGAGAGAATGAAAGCTGCCATTGGTGGCACTATCAATTATCTGAAAGATAACAAGAAAAAGAATACTAATGCTAACTTCTCCTCAAAGTCAAAGGGAAAGGGTCCCATGCTGCATCAGCCTCAGCAAAACAAGTTCACGGTAGAGAAAGATCAATGTCTCTATTACAAGAAGACGGGACATTATAAGAAAGATTATCTCGATTACTTAAAGATGATCATGGCAAAGAAAGGTGAGAATATTATTACGTTCATAAATAAATTCCTGTATGTACATTATTCAAAATCTACTTGGTGGATTGACTCAGGTGCAACAGTTCATATTGCTAATTCTTTATAGGGATTACTTTCGACGAGGACTACGCAAAGAAGAAAAAGACACATTAAAGTTGCAAATGGAGTCCGAGCAGATGTTGAAGCCATTGGCGATCTTTCTCTAGAGCTTGCTGATGGCTTCACACTTTTACTTAGAGATGTTCTTTATGTTCCCTCCCTATAGAGAAACTTGATTAGTGTTTCATGCTTGGATAATGATGGATATGATTGCCATTTTGGAAATGGCAAAGGTAAGATAACATTTAATAATGCATGTGTTGGGCTTTCTATCTTACAAAATGAGCTTTATTTGTTATCACTACGTGATGATGTGAATGTTGTATGCGATGATGGGAGCGTTGCGTGCGACAATGAGAATGTATCCTCGTCTGTGGATGTAAACAGAAAACAAAAGAGAGCTCACGATGCGTTGTCAAAATTATAGCACTATCGTTTAGGCCATATTTTGAGGGGAGAATAGAAAGACTAGTTAAGAATGATATTCTTCCTCCATTAGAGCTCTCAGATTTAGAACAATGCAGAGAATGCATAAAAGGAAAGTATGTAAAGAAAATTAAGAAAGATGCCAAACGAAGCGCAGGAATTCTATAGATTATTCACACAGACATCTGTGGTCCATTTCCTGTAAAGAGTGTGGAAGGTTGTGATTAGTTCATAACATTCACAGATGATTACTCCCGTTATGGCTACATTTACCCAATTAAAGAAAGAACAGAAGCATTGGATAAATTTAAGATATTTAAGGCAGAAGTTGAAAACCAACACAATTTAAAGATCAAGATAGTTAGGTCCAACCGTGGGGGGGGGGGGGGGAGTACTACGGTCGGCATACCCCATATGGCCAAATTCCTAGACCTTTTGCAAGGTTCTTACAGGAGAATGGCATAGTAGCCCAGTATTCTACACCGGGCAAACCTCAGTAGAATGGAGTAGCTAAAAGGCACAATCATACCCTGATGGATATGGTGTGCAGTATGATGAGTTACTCCACCTTACCATTGAGCCTGTGGATGGAGGCGTTAAAAACCGCCATTCATATTCTCAATAGAGTACCAAGTAAGTCTGTGCCCAAAACACCGTATGAGTTGTGGACAGGAAGAGTACCCTCACTAAACCACTTATGTGTGTGGGGGAGTCCTGCTGAGGCTAAAGTATTTAACCCAAACATTGGGAAGCTAGATCCCAAAATAGTGAGTTGCCATTTCATTGGCTACCTAGAAAAGTCAAAAGGTTTTTGTTTCTACTGTTAGACAGACATACAAAGTTTATGGAAAGGAGACACGCTTCTTCCTAGAGGATGAAATGATGAGGGAGAGCATGGCAGCTCGAGAAATTGACCTTGAAGAGAAGCGGGTGTATGCGCCCACTCCTATAATTAATGAGCCATTTTTCTCACACCTGCTGTCGCTGTACCGACAGTGCAAGATACTATGGCACCAACACCTGTTGTTATTCCGCCTGTGGCAACAATGAATGACGATGAGGAACCTGTTCTTCAGGATCCTATAGAACCTATTGCCACACATGAGGAGGAGCAACAACAACCTCAAACAGAAGATGTGCCAAATGTGGAGGCCCCTAGAAGGTCTCAAAGAGTTAGAAAATCAGCTATTCCTGCTGACTATGAAGTATACAACACTGAGGAATTTCAAATGGAGGATGATCCCACCTCATTTGAAGAAGCTATGAGAAGTGATCATTCATCAAAGTGGCTTGAGGCCATAGAAGATGAAATGAAATCAATGAATGCCAATAAAGTTTGGGACTTGGAAATAATTCCTAAAGAAGCCAAAACAGTAGGCTGTAAATGGGTCTACAAAACAAAACTTGACTCTCAAGGGAATATAGAGAGATATAAAGCGCGACTTGTGGCAAAAGGCTTTACACAAAGAGAAAGGATTGATTACAATGAGACCTTTTCTCCAGTCTTATGTAAGGATTCATTCAGAATCATAATGGTATTAGTGGCACATTACGATTTAGAATTACATCAGATGGATGTAAAGACGGCATTTCTCAATGGAGACTTGGAGGAAAATATTTACATGGCACAACTGAAAGGTTTTGTCATGGAAGGAAAAGAACGAATGGGATGCCGCCTAAAGAAATCCATTTATGGATTGAAACAACCTTCAAGACAATGGTACTTGAAGTTTGATCAGACAATAAGGAATTTTGGGTTTAAAGAGAATCTTGAGGACAATTGTGTCTATGCAAAGTTTAAGAATGAAAAGTTTATCTTCCTTGTCCTGTATGTGGACGATATCTTACTTGCTAGTAGTGATGTCAGTCTACTACTGGAGACAAAGAAGTTTTTGTCCTCAAAATTTGATATGAAAGATCTTGGTGAAGCCTCGTTCGTTCTAGGGATCGAGATTCACCGAGATAGAAGTAAAGGGGTATTAGGACCATCACAAAAGACATACATAGAAAGAATCTTAAAGAAATTCAGTATGCACAAATGTAGTCCCTCACCTGCTCCTATAGTCAAGGGCGACAGATATGGGGATTTTCAATGCCCCAGGAACCAATATGAGATCGATCAAATGAAAGCGGTTCCATATGCTTCAACTGTCGGAAGCTTGCAATATGCTCAAGTATGTGCGCGCCCTGACTTGGCATTTGTTACCGGGTTACTTGGTAGATTCTAGAGCAATCCTAGAACAAAACATTTGAAATTAGTAAAGAAAGTCTTGCGTTATTTACAAGGAACAAAATGCCTCATGATGACATATAGAAGATCTGATTCACTCCATATAGTGGGATATTCAGATTCTGATTATGCGGGAGATGATAGAAAATCCACGTCTGGATATGTATTCACTCTCGCAGGGGAGCCATTTCATGGAAAAACTCAAAGCAAACCGTCACTACATCATTCACAATGTATGCCGAGTTTGTAGCGTGTTATGAGGCAACAGGGCAGGTGAACTGGCTAAAGAAGTGCATACCCGGTTTGAAAGTGGTTGACGACATCTATAGACCACTTAAGTTATACTGCAATAATAATCCGGCAGTACAGTATGCTCGCAACAATAAGTCAAGTGGTGCTGCCAAACACATTGACATAAAGTATTATGTTGTGAAAGATAAAGTCCGGGATCATGTCATAAGCCTTGAGCATATAAGTACCGAAAAGATGCTCACGGATCCGCTTACAAAAGGCTTACCACCCAACATGTTTAGAGAATATGTAGCCGGCATAGGTTTAAGGAAAAGCCTATAATTCCTAGACAAAAGAAGGCCCAAAGTTAAGTATCTATTTCAGAATAGAGTGATGTGTTGTAGCTGTTAAATCTATCGGCAATTGACCGTGACGATGAAACATGCTCTATGCGCTAATTTGTAATCGAATGAACAAAAGTAAATGATATGAAAATGAAAGATGTAAGGAGATTAAGGGGGAGATTGTTAGATTGATCTCTAATCCTAACTGGACTCAACGGCCCAGTTGGGCCTTTGATTCGTGCCCTGATCGGGGGCGCCCAGCCCACCATGGCTGGAGGGCCCCTGTCACACTGCGCTATAAAAAGAGGTGGGGGCCGACGGCTCAAGTCACGAGGTTCGCCTGAGCCGAGCTTCCCCCGACACCTAAACCCTAATCCGATCAGAGAGGGGCGCAGCCAGTGACGGGAAGCCACCAGCCGCGCCGCCTGCTCCATCGACGTCGACGTCTTCATCGCCCTCTTCACCGACCGTCGCTGCCCGTGCGCAGACTACACCGACGAACGTGATGGCGTCCTCTGAACCCTTCCCCTCTGTGGTGTCAGGTTCGATAGCCCTTGTCCATCCTCTCTGTGTCTATGTCTCTCTGTCTAGAACGTGTCCTAGGTTTTGATTCATCCAATAGCAACTAGCCCCTCTGATCGTCACCTAGATCGATCCTAAGTGTCCAACAGGAGTTTATCTTCTTAATAACATTTCGACAGTCAGAAGCTTTAGTGAACTATCTGAGATTATGCTCCGCAGCAAAGGAAACAGCTACTCTGTCTACAATTGCTTCACCTTGTTCGGGAATCAGGACGATCCTCACTGAAAGCACCCTTGTGATCACATACCGCTATTCCAAACCCATGCAGGAAGGATTTTTGAATATTGCTCCATCAACATTGATCATCAACCACCAATTCGGTGGTGGAATCCCGTTTGTTTTCGGTTCGACGCTTCACAATAGAATATTAATTTCATGTACGGCCGTACGCTGCCATGCACAAAAGAAAGCAGATGAGCGCTGTGGTCTCCAATTTGTTTATTGTTTGATGTGGGTCCTACGAAGAGAAAAACGAACCGCACACTGGAGCTGCGCTGCTTCCCTTGCAAACGATTTCAAAGGCTGCATGCGTGGCCTGACAAATGCAGTTTTAGATCAAAGGCATTCACCTGGCTTTTATTGAAAGCTTAACGAAAGCTCAAGATCCTGTTGGGAAAACCAGCTTACAGATTAAGCGCTAAATCCAATAACGAACTCTATAAACTACACATCAAAAGATCTACCATCAGACCTCTAAACCCAAACAAGTTTGAAACCACCAACATTCGGACCAACATAAGCAACCAAAATACAAACACTCACCACAACTACATTGCCACATTGGCATTAGAAGCAACTAGATTTAACATCTCATTCGCCACAGGCTTCAGATTGGGCTTCAAAAGCGGACGCCAAGATTTCACCACCATCAACGTCTTGTAAATGATTGCCACCGGGGAAGTCATCGTCTTCTTGTTAAACACCACATCATTGCGCGCCTTCCAGATAGTCCATAACGCACCTGCGCATAGGAACAATGTTACATGCTGTTTTTTCCCTCTAAGTTTTGTCAAGATCTCTAAAAATAGCGCAGAACAACTTGTTGGCGACACTGTCCAACTAAGACTTTCACGAAAAAAGGACCACAAGAAAACAGCTATGAGGCATTGGAACAAAATATGATCCGACGTTTCAAGTCTATCACAACTGAAACATTCCTCCGGTCCAGACCATTTCTTCTTCTTCAGTTGGACCCCACACTGGATTTTATCATGTATGGCCATCCATAAGAAAATTTTAACCTTCAAAGGAATATTACATTTCTAGATAAGCATCATCTGCACATCTTGAACCCCTCCAAAGGTCATCAAATTATAAAGTGATCTTGCTGAATATTGCTGAGATCTCTCTAAAGTCCAAAACACCTCATCTCTACCATCTTGACAAAGAAACTTCATCTAATAACAGCATCAGATTACTCCATTCTTCCCACAAGATCCTATTCAACTGCCTTCTAAACTCTAAAAACCACTGACCTTCCACCCATGCCTCTGCCACCTCTAGGTCTTGGCGAACAGCCATATGAAACAGGTTAGGGAAGGTTACTTTCAGTACACAGTCTCCTAACCAACAATCATGCCAAAACCTTGTTTGCATCCCTGATTTTATCCTAATATACCTTCCCATCTGAAACCACTTTCTGATATCCAACAAAGATTTCTAGAATTGAGACCCATTCCTATTTCTGACTTGGAAAATACTTTTGTGGCCCAAATATTTGTTTCTCAATATGTTACAACACAAACTATTATCTCCTCTTTCAAGCTTGTCAATCCATTTACCAAGTAAACAAGTATTCATAACTCTAATGTCCATAAAATCAAGACCTCCAAACTGCTTTGACCTGATTAGAGCTTCCCACTTAACCATATGATACTTCCTTTTCTTACTTGTCCCTTCCCAGAAGAATCTAGCTCTAATAGAATCCAACCTCTGAAAATTACCTTCATACAACTGATACACACCCATCGTGTACATGGGTAAGCTAGACAGACAAGAATCAATCAAAACGGATTTCCCCCCTGATGACAGATACTCACATTGCCAAGTTCCCAGTCTTTTCTCTGTCTTCTCACAAACATAACTCGTTTGTGCTTTTGATATCTTATGACAACTCACCGGCATTCCTAGATATTTCATCGGAAGAACTCCACTTTTACATCCCAACATCTCTGCTGTAACATTCATCTCCACTGTAGACAATCCTACTGAGAAAATCTCACTTTTCTCAAAGTTTATCTTCATTCCTGACATAGCCTCATAGCAAGATAGAATTACTCTAACATTTCGCAAAGTTTGTAAATCAAATTGCAGGAGTAGAATAGTATCATTAGCATACTGTAAGTGTGTTAACCCTCCTTCAACTAAGTGTGGTACAAGCCCCTTAATCAACCCAGCATCACAGGCTCTCGATAACATAGCAAAAAGGGCATCTGCTACAAGGTTAAACAACAGTGGAGACAATGGATCACCCTGTCTAAGTCCTTTGAAGCTTCTAAAATAGTCCCCTCTTTCACCATTCAGATCAATGCACACCTTTCCCCTCTAACAACTTTATTCATCCATTGAATCCATTTCATATCAAACCCTTTTTTATGAAGAACTTTCTCTAAAAAATTACAATTAACTCTATCATACGCTTTTTCAAAATCCAACTTGATGATAATCCCACTTGTTTTTGTATCCTTAAGTTCATGCATCACCTCCTGCAGAATCACCACTCCCTCTAAAATATTTCTTCTAGGTATAAAAGCTGTTTGAAAATTACTCACCACCCTGCCAACCACCGATGAGAGCCTTACAGTGAGAGTTTTGGTGATAATCTTGTATATTACATTTAAAAGGCAAATCAGTCTAAATTGTTTGACACTAGTCGTCGGTTTAACCTTAGGTAACAGAATAAGAACTCCATAGTTTAGTCTACACAACTCCAACTGCCCATCATATAATCTATCTAGCATTTCTTTGATATCCCTTCTTATCATATTCCAGAAAGCTTTGAAAAAATCTATTGAAAAAACATCCGGACCTGGAGCCGTATTATTTTTCATCTCCTTAATCACCACATCAAGTTTTTCTAAAGAGAAGGGTCTAGTTAAAAACTCATTCTCTTCTTGTTGAATTTGCTGATAACTCGGCCAAAGATCCCTGTCCAAATACATATCAGCCACCTCTTCGCTCCCAAATAATTTTTTATAGTACTCCATAATGTGATCTCTAAGGCTGCCAGGCTCAACCACTTCTTGACCATTCACCTCTAGCATTGAAATATGCATTTTCCTTCTCCTGCCAATAGCACATTTGTGAAAGTAGCTAGAATTTGAGTCACCAGCCAACACCCATTTCTCACCACCTCTTCTTTGCCATTGTAACTCTTCTTCTAACAGCATCTGGTTAAAAGTATGATCTAAAGCATATCTTTCCTCCCACTCCAACTGAGCCAATTCCCTTACCTCACTCCAATCATCCAATATGGCAATTCTTCTAATAATTTCTTCCTTCTATTTTCTTCTCTGGCTATCTAGATTCTGACCCCAACCTTTTATAGCTCTCCTCAACTTACTTGAAATCACATGCCAATGATCTAAAGGATCATATTTAAACCTTGAAGGCCATTTATCTCTCACCCATTCTCTGAATCCCTCCTGTTGGAGCCAATGAGCACTAAATCTGAAATAAAACTGCTGACCTGTCACATTGCCTCCCGTATCCACTATAAGAGGATTATGATCTGATCCTAGCCTCGGACCAGTTACCACCGACGTTAGACTAAACTTATCCTCCCAAGAATTTGACACCAAAACTCTATCAAGAACACACATAATCGGAGGATTTTGTCTGTTTGTCCAAGTAAAACGACTTCCAGTCCTATGAAGTTCCCTAAGAGTTGTATTATTGATCATTTCATTAAATGCCTCCATCATCTAAACATTCACATTTCCATTAGATTTTTCCTCACTTCTTCTCACCAAATTAAAATCTCCACCCAAAATCATAGGGCATTCCACCGACTGAACTCTAGATTGAATCTCTTCCAAGAACTCTAACTTCCTATTATCATGAGCAGGTCCATATACATTGAAAATCACCCACTGAAAACCATCTGCCTTCATGGTAAGATTGAAACATTGGTAAAAATTACCCACATCTTCAGCTGTAACTATAGCCAGCTCTTTATCCACACCCATGAGCAAACCACCTGAATGTCCAGAACAAGGCAACCTGGACCAAAACATATCCTTCTAGCCAGCGAACCTCTCTAACTCTCTATTTCTAAAAGAAGACTTAATGGTTTCCTATAAGTAGATGCAATCAAAAGAATGCTTATTAACTAATTCTAAAAGCAACTTCCTCCTCCCTACATTTCCCAGACCTCTAATATTCCAAAACAGAATCTTCATCCTTGATCTCTCTGAGATAATTTATTCACTGTATCAGCACCACCCCCCATCAACTCTAACACTTGGGGACTCAAATCCATAGAACTCTCAATCTCCAAAGGAACTCTAATAATTGTATCATTTGGGATCACAGAACTCGACTCAATCTTTTGCTTAGTTTTTTGCAAAGCAATGAAAGCATCTTCCTTAGCTTGTATCAAAGAAATGTTTGCAATTCTAGAAACCTCATCTTGCCCCAATGAGAAACCACATACTCTAGCCATAGAATCTAAGGAGCAAGTATCAGTAGAACAAGAAGATGAGGGAATGGATTTAGTACCTTTTGCATCAGCTGTCCTGGCTTTTAGTTTATCTTGAGTTGCTCCTTTTTTCTCTTGAATTATCGAACTGTGCCTTTTTACCGATGCTGACAAATGCAGTTTGGTTCGCCATCACACTGGAGCTGCTCTAATGGCTGCTTGAAATTACCTTTTTATTTGACTCAACATCGAGGAATGAAGACAACCCGGGTCATGTGTTTTTTGTTTGAGCATCGGTACCTACACGTTTCACCTTGGTGCTTCATTACCTTTTCTCTTTCTCAGCATTGGTAAAAAGGCACGTTGTGGGTAGTCTGAGATGCAGGTGTTTCGATACCTTGAGTTGAGTGCCTGTTGGCAAGCAGTTCTAAGCCATTCTTCGTAACATTACCTTTATGTTTTGGGAGGTGCCTGAACACACCAAAGTCATTTACCGGTTTTAGAGGTATCATTTTGATCAATGTCTTCTCCTCTTCTATCGTTTTATAAATTCATTTGAACTTATCTTGTTAGGAAAACTGTACTATCAAGGGGATTGAAATCAAACTTCTTGTAGGTGTCTAAGTGCTCAAAGAGATATAACTTAAACATAGGAATGATAGAAAAATTCCCATATATTTCACAAATATGTGCTAACTGGTCAGGGTTACAAATTCGGTCCTATATCGGAAATTACAGAATTTAAGGGAAAATTTCCAGTTAGAGGTCCTCGTGTTGGAATTATTTACTGTGCACTGACGAGTGCTGATAGACAGAGCATTCTAGAGAACTTATACTCTGAAAATCTCTTGAGGTCTGGATGGATAGTCCATCTGACACCGTTGGATAGTCCATCAAATCTCACACTTAGGTGGTGTTTAGATCCAGGGTGTAAAGTTTTAGGGTGTCACATCGGATGTTACATGGGGTGTCGCATGTGGTGTTCAGATACTAATAAGAAAACAAATTACAAAATCCATCAGTAAACCGCGAGATGAATTTATTAAGCCTAAGTAATCCATCATTAGCACATGTGTTACTGTAGCACCACATTGTCAAATCATGTACTAATTAGGCTTAAAAGATTTGTCTTACAAAGTAGTTGCAATCTGTGCAATTAGTTATTTTTTAGTCTATATTTAATACTTCATGCATGTGTCCAAACATTCGATGGGATATGGTGTAAAGTTTTGGGGAGGAACTAAACAAGGGCTTAGTTGTTTTTTAATATGAGCACAATCACCTTGATGGACAGTCCATCCGTCATCGACTACAACTATTTGTAGCTACATTGACCTCAATTTCTAAATTATCGTGATTGGCTATGTTGATATCAACAACTAAGGGCAATGTCAACAGAGTCATCTTCAAAAAGTCTAGTCAAAGCATCCATGTTGTCACTATTGCCCATGATACTCCCACTATGACTGCGAGAGAGAATAGAGGAGAGACAGGGGACAACACTATGTAAAGAAAATGGATCCTAGGCCCATTTACTTTGGATTTTGGTGTTTGATAACTAACACAACCAAATTGGACTAATGAATTTGCAAGTGATTGCTTTGTAGTTTAATAGGGTGCAAGACGTGACTTGGACGAAGGTGACGTGATGATCCCATGATCAACACCTCAAGAAAGACATGTGAAGATGCATAGAAGACATACAAGGTCAAGCAAAGTCTAAGCACAGATGTGATCAGACGTGGCCGGATTAGGGAAAGGTTGGAGAACGTGAGCCAACCCTTACTACTGGACCCGATGTATGGTGGTTAGTCCTGTTTTCCGTGTGGGTACAGTTGTACACCTCTGCAGAGTCTTTAAAGCCTGAAGTCCTTTGGGATGGAACTATTCGGTTGTTCTTTCTTTTTATACCCATGGTAGCATGAATTATGGATTATGAGCACTTCTGTTATAATGATAAATACCTTTACTCCTAATGTTGAGCATAGCACGTCATAATGTTAATGAACATCATTGCTTTCCGCACTCATACAAATGCCCAATAATTACCCTGTGCATCCACCAAATATTATATGTTGTAATTAAGTCCTACGAGTACGCAATGTACTCATAGTGCAGCCGTTAAGTTGTTTTGCAGGTAAACAGAGCGTCTTCCCGAGTCTAGCTTCGGTGAAGGCACAGTTAGCAAACCTTGGAGCGGGCGATCTCCAAGCTGAGTTGCGTGTAACCCAATGAGTAGATGAGTGATCAGAGTGGAAACCCAGTGCAGAGATAGAGTCGTCCGGAGTATTAGATTCAGTAGTCTTATACCTTCTAACCCTATTTTGTTATTAATAATACTCTAGGAATGAGTGCAAGACTGGATGAGTTGTTTGAAATGCGTTGTATTGGGTATGTGTGTGTAACTCAGCACAAAGATATTGAAGAGGAGTTGCTACGTGCGCTCCTAGGGGTCTCTCGATGTTGTTTACTTAAATTGAGTTGGTCAAGTGGTTGACACTCGGTTTAGATAGACTACCGTGTTGAGACATCCATTCCCCCACTAGGACCCTTGTCATCCTCACACCTTCCACCACTGCACTGACTACCGGAGGGAACTAGCCTGCCTTTATGATGTGGTCGGGGTGGTCATCTCTATCAAAAGTGATCGATCGGTCCGACCATTGCAGGTAGACGGGGACCGCGGGGGTAGTGGCATAGATTTGGTGATGTGTTAGCTTCTGGTGGTGGCAATCTTCATAAGCTTTTGGGCCACCGAAGATGAGCATCATGTCCTAGACATGAGGGTAGCCATCCTGATCCTCATCATCACCTCTGCGCTTGTGCTTGTTCGAGGGGTTGCCTTTCACTACCTCCTTACCACCCTCCTAGGCAATATGCTACTTGTACGTGTTGCAATCTTTGACAAGATTCATGACAGGGAAACCGTGGTTCTGGCATGGGCTGTTCATGATCTTGTCGAACTCATCACAGTTACTCTGTCCTGGCCTTTGTTTGTTGCCACCATGCTTTTTGTTGTTAGCGATGAAATCTCCTCTGCTCTTGTGGTCCTTATTCCTAGATGAGGAGGGATCCACCTTATCGGCAAAGAATGGCTTGTATTTGCCATTGCTGGCGTTGACACAATCTTCGTCGTTGGCATGCTCATGAGCGAGGCCAAAAATATCTCGAACGGTGATATTGTTCTGTTGCCCAATGTCGTGGATGAGAGGTCTTATTCTTCACGCCTGTTATAAAAGCGTTAATGATGTTGGAGTTGGAAACCTCTTGCAACTGATTCTTGCGCTGAGTGAAGCATTTTATATAGTCACGTAGGCTTTCATCAGCCTCATGCTTGCATCCTAGGAGATCCTAGGAGGTGCCGAGCTTTGTGTAAGCCCCCTAAAAGTGGTTACTGAACTCTTGCACAATGTCGGACCAACGTTTGATGGTGCCCTCTCACAGAAGGTTCAGCTAGGTTCTAGCTAAATCTATGAGGTAGATGGGCAGATACTAGATCATGAAGTTAGAGTCCGGCATGGATGCAGCCTTCATGATGAGGCGGTAGTTGACTAATCAGATCTTTGGATCTATTTCACCGTTGTACTTGTTGATGTTTGGGGTGCGAAATTTCTAAGGCATTGGCGCTGATCGGATCCGATGCCTGAATGCAGGAGGCCCGACTAGGTCATAGAAATTGTCCTTAGTGGGGAGTGTGGATTCCCGAGGGTTCCTTGGGTTCCTGCCGTCTCACGAGGCATCGCTCTCATCGTCCAAGGAGTAACCATTTTTAGCATTGTCGTTTCCTCCGCCGTTGCCGGCACCATACCCACTACCATTACCCCTATTCATTTTGTTAGGGGGTCTATGACGAATAGATTTCATCACTGAAGGAGCCAAATTCGTCATAATTTCAGTTTTATGATGAATTTATGACGAAAACGGTTCATCATAGAAGTCGCCTCACACTTGCACATCTATGATGAATATGACAAAATTGTCATAGAAGTGTCTTGATCTATGATGAAAAACAAACCATCATAGAACTATTTTGGCAAGCGTGGCAAGGGCTGCCACGCTGGTGGGCGCTTCCATTGGAGATGCTTTCGACATGTACATGCTATAGCCCACGTGGATATGCTATAGCCGGTTGCATTGGAGATGGTTTGGGTACGTGTCACCTTCTTATTGCACATGGCCATCTCTGGTTCTTGCACGTATCAAGTTCTTACTAGACCACGCGTCGGGTCCTAGTTGTTCCACATGTCAGTTTTCTATTGGCACATGTGTTATGTTGTGGTTGGATCACGTGTCACTTCTTCATTGGACCATGTGTCATATTTTTATTGGTCCATGTGGCCGTTTCTTATTTGACCATAAGTCACGGCACTGTCCATCCATGTTTTGTATTTTTATTCGACCATGTGGCTTCATGACTTCCTTCCACGTGTCGGATTTTAATAGCCCACGTGTCGAGTCCTGGCTATTGCACGTGTCATGCATTGGTTCATCCACGTGTCACATTTGTATTTGATCACATGGCCTGTCCTGGTTCTACCATGTGGATTACAATCAATTCATCATAGAAGTAATTTGAGATCGTCACTACTGCACAGACTGACTACATAACTATTTAGCCTGGCAATCAAATAACAACAGTTACATTTCACACGTCAGCACCGAACCACTGACAGAGTATCACCACATCAAACCGGCATACAAGTCCACACATCAAACCAACACATGAGTCCACACATCAAACCACAAATGTTCATTGCATCAAGCTGCAGGAGTTGAAGACTGAGAGTTAACAGAAGAGCTGAAGCGCATGCATAGCTCACGGAGATTCTTGTACTCCTCCTATTGCCGTTTCTTGTATTCCTCAAGCTCCCTTTCAGTATTTTCTATCATCCTCTTTAGTTCATCGACTTGATCAATGAGGGCGGTGGAATTTTCTTGTTTAGCAGCAAGCTATTCTCGAAGCATTCTCTCCTTTGATGTCTCTATTCTGGTGGAGCTTGTCTAGATACCTACATTCTTAAAAAAAAGGTTGTTGCCGCTTCCCTAGGAGGGGGCCTTACCCTGGTAGACACATAGGATCTTGCAAACAACATCAGCACTAGTCATTGGTTGCTGCCCATCAGCAACAGGTTCTGCTTACATAGTTTCCATAGCTTCCTGCAAAATTCAATCAGTAAAACATTAGGTTACAGATAGTGTAAGAGGATTTCAATTGAAAACCCAAGAGATTAATTCATAACAAGTAATGCATAAGTCTTCCTTAGCCTACTGCTGATAAAGATTACCTAAGCTTTAGTAAATTTTAGGAGATTTCCATAACACTAGGCTCCTACTATGTTTCCTTCTTTTATGGCAATGGCTTTAGCAGATTTCAATGGAAGCAAAAGAAGGTACTTACAACTATTGCTCTCGCAGCATCGCTCAGGCCCTTTTTCCTACTAGTATGGAAGTCCCTGAACACTTCCACAACATTAACATCTTCATCAAGTGGACCATTTTCTTCTTCAAGTCCTTGATCATGTTCTGCTGTCTTCCTCTTGTTCTCCTTCTGTTCACATTGCACATGAGTTTCGCTTTATATTTATACAAAGGCAAGAGTAACAATAAAACACAACCATCACTTACAATTTTTTGCATCTGGACAACATAGGAGCAAGATCCTGTAGCCTGGTGGTACTTCACTTTCACACGGTTTTGCTTGTTCTTCTCAGATGTTTGCTATAGCTTCATTTGTGTTAGACTACAACACAAGTAAACCATAACAAGACTATACAGGAAATCGATGGGTTCACAGACCTTGTTCTTAGCACTAGACCAAATCTTGACAGTTCAGACCACTGTGCATTGTTCATGGATGAGATAGTAGAGGTCATATAGATCTAATCAGCAGGGACACCAATGAAGTATTTTTGCTTCAACCTGTAGTGTGCTTGCCATACCGCAGACTGCATTACATTCTGCCAAGCTTCTTTCATTGGTGAGTGAGCACTGTTGACGTGCAGCCTTCACTACACATAGTAGTGAATGAAAAGTAAATCCGTTAAAGTTGCTCAAAGCAAAGTTGAATGTCAAGAGGGGATACCCATCATACATTTAGCCTATCCACAAATCTTGTGCAATAGACGGCGCCGGGCCTCTTTCCCTTGTATTATTTCCATTGCCTCAAAATTGGTACTTCACTCCTGACTAATACACTTGCCTTTGAGGCAAACTTGGCAGCTTGCACTGGATCATGTGGCCTTCTATTCCCCTCGACAATAGAGATGCCCATCCTCACTACTCCTAGTGATTTGCTCATTTTGTCAAGCATAATTCCTCAAGTTTAGGGCCTTGGCTTCCTCACTCTTCCTGGCAATGGTACTACATAGTTTTCATACATTCAGATTGTTAGAAAAGTTACATGGATATCAAATAGCTAGTGCAAATTAATTGAAAGACATCTGTAAGGTAATACCAACCTTGGCAACTTTCATCATTCTATAGGTGGGGGGAGACGGGAGTTTGCTAAGAGGGCTCCTATTCGGCAGGGCTATCATCATCTATTAATGAGGAGTCTCTCTCAGGGCTAGGTAGGGTGCCATCCTGACTAATGTCTCTGGTCAATTGATGAACTTGGAATTGATCCATGGGTCCGGGTGTCGGTCATGATGGAGAATTATGTTCACATACTGCTACTACCTCCACCCTTTTGCCAGTGGAAGACCTCTGAGTTCAAAATCCATGAGTAGCCTCTTCTGGTGGTGTTGACCTCACTCGCTTGGAGAGCTTTCACCTAGGACTCATGGTAGCACTACCTTTTGTCCTACTGGCAGAGCCTCCTCTATGGCTTCTTCAACCCAGACACTGCAATTGGAGATACAAACTTAAGCAGCAAGCATGTACAAATTCCATTGCTATCCAAATAGTAAAGCATTGCATGGCTACCTACACCCCTCCCCTCCGAACTAAATACAAGATAGAACAAGCACCTCAATTGATAGGGGCACTGGCTCATCTTCTAAATCTAAATCTTTTTCATCTATTTCATCAAATCCCTCAACTACCCCCCTGGCACAGGGATATATTCCAAATCTTCATCGTGTCTACCCTTTGTGCTTGACTTTTTTGCCTTTGGAGACATAGGTTTTGGGCCCACATGTTGTATTCCAAGTTCTTCTATCTTTCTATGATTCCTTGCGATTTGTGCATCCCGTGCTCGTTCATAAGCAGTTAGTGGATGTTCATCTAGATTACAAAGGCATTTATTAACTAAAACTTCTACGGAATGTCAACACAACAGAGCAAGAGTATGCAAATAAGTGCCTAACTAGTAACTACAACTTATACGGAAGTTATTAATCCAATAAAGCACATGTCAGCTACACTCAACTATAGGAAATATGTAACCCCATCTCTATCTACATATCCTTGGTTCAGCCACTACAGTAGAGCACACATCATAAAAGGAATTTGGGTACCTCTTCCTCTGTATTCCCTAGCTTTGCTTTGTCATCAGCACCACCATCATGTCATCGTGGTCGTAGAGTTGGTGCGGCCAGCATTGATGAAGGGGTACCAGATCTAACTTCGGCTAGGGATCAGATCCAGTCGGTTATGACAGGTGCCGAGCTAGGTAGGATATCTAGATCTGGCTTGTACCATGATCGAGGTGGTCCTTCTGCCATTAGCTGATCGACCTATTGTCGTTGAATTGAAGGGGATCCAGCTCCGACTAGGGTTCAGAAATATAGGAGAGAGGGTGCGGCTGGAGAGTGGAGAGGGAGTCGAGTTGCTATTCTAATGGAGCCTAGGGTTTGGAGCGGGGTGGTAGAGGGGCAGGTGGAGAGTGGAAAGGGAGGCCATGGGACTAGGATTTGGAGCTGGAGGAGAGATGGTGTGGCTGGAGAATGGAGAAGGAGGCGGAGACGGTGACTCTTTGTGCTTTTATGTGGCCATCACATTACCACAAATGTCCTTGTCTAAAATCGATGATATGGTAAACCTATTTTCCACGCGGGGGGGGGGGGGGGGGGGCAAAAGAGAGACATCTAATTTTTGGTGCGTATTGGCGGGACTGCTCGGCGCGGTGCGAAATAAATTTTTCAGATGGGCAGACCACCCTGTCTGCTCAGCAGAGACCGGAATTTTGGGTGGCCTTAGTTGTTGCCTTTTTGGTTTTTTCATAATATAAATAGACATAAAACTAAAATAGGATGATGATAAATAATTAAAAGATCCATGAATTTGACACCTAAAAATTGCCAAAAAAATAAACCTGCTCGTTGCCGCTTATTGCGTTGCAACTGGTGATTTTTTTGTGTGTGAATGCATCTGTGACTGTTTGAACTAAGGCCTATAATTAGGAAGCAAGGGGAAGGCACGCCCAGGGATGGAAAACCCTCCAAAAAAACTAAATGGGTTATTCAAATGATATCCTCATGGATTTCCCACCCTGGAAAAAGTAGTCATGGATTCTAAGGTGCTTTGAGTTTCCAGAGAAGAGAAAAAAAATTAAAGCATCATCCTCCTGGCTAGCGCTCTTACGATTCACCAACTCGCCAGTACTCTGGATCATCCTCCTCCTCGCTGGAGTCATAGTCGGTGCTGTACTTTCCATCACTCGAGTACGTTCCCATTGTTCGTGAGCCTTGAGCTAGTCACCAACGCCGTCTTAGCGAAGGTGAATGTGGACGACAACATCCTACACGCCCGCCTTGACCCTTGATCGGTGGGATGTATCAATAGTACAAGTGTAGGGTCGAGATGGTGGACTAAAGGGGGGTGAATAGTCCTTTCTAAAATTAATCACGTCAGCTAACCGAAACAAGTGTGGAATTAAAACTATCGGTCTAGCCAAGACTACACCCCTTTATTTATGTTCTCTAGCACCTTCCAAAGATACTAATTAAGCAATAAAGGTGCCAGGCTAGCTAGAGCTCGCCTAACCAATTCTAGAAGCAAGGTCACACAAACCTATGCCACTAGTAATTTAAGCAACAAGGGAGCTCCTACACATGCTAGTAAGCAAAAGCACAAAGCCACCTAATGCTCACTAACAATGCTCAATAACAAGGCAACCGATGCCAAATTAGAGAGCACAATTACTTAGCTACACAAACTAAGCAATGTGACTAACAAGGTCACACAAACCAAATTAGCCACGCAAGGGAGCTACTTCTATGCTACACAAGCAAGAAGGTAACTAGTAAGCTACACAAGCTAACTAATTATAAGAGCAACTACACAAGCACAATGTATATAAAAGTAATTACAAGCTTGAGTAACAAGGATGCAAACCAATGGGAAGAACAAGGTTGACACGGTGATTTTTCTCCCGAGGTTCACGTGTTTGCCAACACGCTAGTCCCTGTTGTGTCGACCGCTCACTTGGTGGTTCGACGGCTAATTGGCTTCACTCGCCAAGCCCGCACGTCGGGCACCGCAAGAACCTACCCTGAAAGTGAGGGTAGCTCAATGACATGCTCAACTAGAGTTGCTCTTCGCGGCTCCAGCGGGGCGAGCACAATGCCCCTCACAAAGCTCTTCTCCGGAGCACCGCACAAGCTTCTTGCGGGCTTCGACGGAGACCACCACCAAGCCATCTAGGAGGTGGCAACCTCCAAGAGTAACAGGCACCACCGGCTTGCAACTTGATCACCTAGTGCCACTCAATGCAACCTCATGATGCAATCGCACTAGAATCATTCTCTCACACAATCGGATGATCACTATCAAGCATATGTGAGATGGAAGGCTCCCAAGCACTCACAAGCATGGACACAAAGTCCCCCAAGGTGCTCAACACCAGCCATGGCTGAGGCCACCTTCTATTTATAGCCCAATGGGATAAACTAGCCGTTACCCCTTCACTGGGCAAATGTTAGGACGACCGGACGCTCCGGTCCGATCGACCGGATGCTGGACCTCAGCGTCCGGTCGTGCGATGCACACCACATGTCCCCTTCTTCAAACGCTATTTGCCTAATCTCAACGGTCATCTATTGACTAGACGCTATAGCAAAACTGACCAAACGCTGAACCTCCAGCGTCCGGTCGTTTCCAGAAAGGGTCCAGAAATGATCTTTGCCGACCGGACATGTCCGGTTGCCCTTGACCGGACACAGCTAGTGTCTGGTCAGACACCCTAACCACTAAGCTACCACATCAGCTAGACTGGATGCAGATGTCAGTGTCCAATCAGTCCGAGACCCAGCGTCTAGTCAGTTGACCGATGCCGGTGTCTTCGCTGTTACAATTGATCGGACGCGCCGATCTCTCTTGGACGAGCGTCCGGTCACCTTGTGACCAGCGTGACAAACTCCTTTTCACCTCTAACTTCTTCTCCTTTGCAAATGTGCCAACACCACCAAGTGTACACCACCATGTGTATGTGTGTTAGCATTTTCACAATAATTTTCCAAAGGATTAGCCACTCAACTTGCCACGCCACTCAATCCTAGCGATGATGCAAAGTTAGATCACTCGAGTGACACTAGATGACCGATATGCAAACAAGTTTGCCCCTCTTGATAGTATGGCCATCTATCCTAAATCCAGTCACAAACTTCTCTACACACCTATGACCGGTGAAATGAAATGCCCTAGGTTATACCTTTGCCTTGCGCATTCTATTCCATCTCCTCCAATGTCGATGCAACAAATGCACCAACACGATCAACAATGATATGATCCACTTCATATCATCACATGATCATATTGGTTCATTGATCTTGACTTCACTTGCTTTTCACCATTGCCTTCATCCATCGGTGCCAAGTCTTGCTCAAGCTTCACCACCATGCGGTCCATCGCTCCAAAGCCTCCAACTTGCCCTTCACGCTTGCAACCAGTCCATCAAGCCAAGTCATGTCTTGATCTTCTCCACCTTGATCACATGACTCAATGTCATGTCTCATATGCAATGAGCTCCTTCATCATCACATGTGTGAGCTTTGCAACATCTCCAAGCCATTTTCACCTTCATGGCATATGTTGCTCACACATATGTACCAGTGGACTAATCACCTATGTATCTCACATAAACATAATTAGTCCACCTAGGTTGTCACTCAATTACCAAAACCACACATGGACCTTTCAACAAGTCATGACTAGGTTTGGTCTGTGGGATGATCGTATATGAAGTCTTATTTGCATGCATGTCTGTGTTAATTTTTGTTAAACTTTGTATTAGGTTGGTTAAACTCTATTGAGCGTTGTGCAGCTTAGGTCCTTTGGTCATTTGGCAACTAGTTATACTAATAGTGTTTGCCCTTTCTGATCAGAGGACATGAGTGTATAGATGTTGAAATTTTCTAGACCCTAAGACAGTCTGACCCTACAAAATATAGATGATCCGGATCATGACGAAATACAGGGGCCATCCAAGTAGTCCATAGAACCTGACTGCCAGGGGCTAACAACTAGTTCTAATCTATAGAACCCAACAATTAGTTCAGGATACAAACAGGTATGGACTAATAACACAACTAATTGGCTGATTTTTAGTTAGCTATTTTTTAGCCATGGCTAACTAGTCACAGTCTATCCAAACAGAGCCTAAGACAGTCCGATACTAAAGAAATCTTGATAAGATAGATCATAGTTTTGATAAAACAACAAAATATAGATCGTGTCAACTCTTGCGCTGTATATGTGGGGTCATGGGGGAGTAGCCACGCGCGCGTGGATCATGGGGTGGTCCATGGCCCGTGAACTATATAACAGTAGAGACAAGGGGCGAGAGGAAGGCTCTCCAGAGCTTCTACTTTAGTTCCATCCCAAAGTTTTTGCCCTCCACCCTACTACTGGGCATCTTTGTTCTTCATTTTTTTTCTGCATGTTGTTTTCTTTTTTACATAGATCATGGATAACTATGATTATTCTTGGGATATGTCTATGTATTGCTATGTCTTCCGTGAGCTTTGTGTTCACCATGGCCTACAAACAAGGGTTGTAGTGCTTGCAGTGCATTCTAACTTTTATAGTAGGTGGTACATTGCTTCTGTAGTTGTTCATCAAGTTCTTGGCCATCGAAACTACCATCTTGCTAAGGATCATCTAGGACCCTATGTGTTTGTTGGTGTTCATTCAAATGTAGATCTCCAGACTTTGCTTTCATACCGCTATGAGTTCCGTGGTGCAGAACTATTTTCTCATCGTATCCGTTATCTTACAATCCATCCAAATGATCTAGAAATTGGTGGAGTTCATGCAGTTCCTTTCAACTGAGCAATAGCAACATGGTCAGATGATGGTAATGTTTAGTATCTATGGCATTAGAAATATGCCCTTGTTCTTTGTTTATGAAATAGGTGTGATCTTCAAGTATCTCATAACATTGATGTTTTGATTTATGTTTTCAATGTTCACTGGAGACAATTATGATGTTTTTAGTTTATCTTGTTATAATATCCATGTAAAAGGACTTTTGTTGAACTTTGTATTAGGTGGGTTAAACTCTATTGACTAAATATATATAGACAAGTACAATATTGATGAAATGACGTTTACCTATTTCTTGTAAATTGTATGCATGCCTCATAGTCTGAGTCGTGTAAATTTGACCAGCCTGGATATTTTACTCTGCTACTGAGATGTGACTAGAACTTTTGCCAGATTGGCTATGCTGCAAAGAATAGCTATATCGGCTGTGGCTGCATACATGAAGTACTAGTAAGGTAGTTGGATTTGAAGCGGTATCTTCAGCCACAGCCAAGCGAGTGCTGACGATCAGGACCTATGAAACCATGTAGCCATCTCTAGCTAGCTGCTGCTCTACAAAACCAAGTAAGAGAAATTGGTTAGGAAGCAAGAGCAACTCATCTTCACTCTTCAGTCTACCCCTCGACTGTTGTGAATGCTTAGAGTGAAATAACTATAGAGGCTTTCCTCATGCATTCAATTCACTCATCGCAACCACGCAAGGGTTGCTTTGTGCCTCAGTTTGTTGAACCAAATAGGTATTAGTACTACTAGTAGTCATGAGTGGCTTTAATCTTGCAAGAACCAAACACGTATCAGTAGTCTTTGATAAAATTTGTTGAACTTGCAAGAACCATGCAGCAAGGAGTTCATATCAACAAGTATAGCCTTAGATCTAATGCATAACGGATGAGACATAGCTGTTGAATTTTACTGCGAACGCAAGAAAGTCCAGCCGTTGTATATTTGATCTCATAGGACATAGTATAAAGGGTCATCAATTTTGAATGTCATAGCAACTAGTCTGCCCCTCGACGTTGTGATTGCTTGGATTGGAGTAAAAAAATTATAGAAAAGACCCATCACAACCGCACCTGGCATTCAAGTCTCAAGCGTGTCATGGTGCTCAAAAGCTCCTTTTCTCGATTCCTTCTTGTGTCCAGCTTTCCTGCCGCATTTACTTCACTCTCGTCAACCGTGCAAGGTCTATATGAAAGGAGCATCCCCCTTCCCTCATCCGATAGCATTGCATCAATCTGCTTGCTCCCCCCTTCCCTCGCCCGTTTGCATTTTCCCAATCGCGTTCCCTGGTGGTTTTAGGATTTGGAGAAAGGTAATGTGCTTCATATCAAACTATACTATTTGTATAAACTTATTATTGTGTCTGCTAACCTCATTGCTTCCCCTCTTTCCTCGATTGTCATTTGTTCTAAATGAAATCATGTTTACAGATGGCAACTACTTACCATACCATGGATGTGTACTCTACAACAAATGATGTGTTTTGGCAGCTAGGTGTGGAGCCAAGAGAACAGAACATGTTGCTTGTGACTTGGGGGCGCCGTGTACATGATAGAGCTGCGTGATGCCTAATCGTTGAAGCTGCTATTTGTGTGGTTGTTGGGCAACAACGCATTACCAGAGTTGTTGAAGACCATGATTCCAGAAAAATCTTTGTGCTTTGCAGCACTGTTGCAGATGCCCATTGGCTCTCTGACTACAGTGTCGATGTTAGTGGAGACTATGTCATTTTCAAGATGGTTCACCATCTCAACTTGATTGGAAGTCCTTGTGACCTCAACTATCTCAACAAGACCAAACCGATTCGACGACATTGAGATTTTGTGTGCTCTGGGTACTATTAGTTGTCCTATATCAGTAGTACTAGTAGTAGTAGTAGCCATGACTAGCTTTGATCTATGGGATAACATGAAGTCATGTAGTGTATGTGTTGAGCTCATGTAGTAGGAACCCTTGCTAATATATTATGTTGTGTTATTTGCATGTCTGTGTCAAACCTTGTAAAACTTGCTAGAACCTTGGATCAAGGAGCAAGCCTGGCCTTAATCTAATGCAGAAAAGATGAGCCATTGGTGTTGAAATGTTATTGAACAAGCAAGAAAGTCCGCCTGCTAGTTTTTTGAACGCCTCGGACAGTGAAGATGCTATAGTGGATGAAGTTTCCTCAGTTGGTTTTTGTTTGTTTTTTTTGTTGCCTTGGGTGTCTAGCCTAATGGCATGAAGTCATGTATTTTATGTGTTGAGCACATGTACGAGAAGGCAACCGCATGTTCCTCGTGGTTTAGATCTACAGAGGGAATGGGAGAGCTCTAGAAAGGTAGGAAATAAAACAAGCAGAATTACAGACGAGATCACGATGGTTAGAGCGACGGAGCGGAGATTTACTCAAAGATTTTGAATTTTGACCAAATATATATAGGGGTGTATGATGCATAATAAGTATTTTATACAACATAAAAATGAGCTTAATCAATAATCCTCTTTGGTGAAGTGCGAGAGGAATCTCTACACTACCGGGTCAAGATACATAGACAAATCTCGTCGGCACATCGGGCAGGTGGATCTCCGGTAGAACCACTTGGTGATGCACTTGTGGTGGAATGCATGGCCATAGCCAGGCATTTCCATAGCATGGCTGGCTGTAGGATTAGATGTTTCATCCTCCAGGTAGATGCTGCAGTCTCGACACCCCGCTGGCGCCGCCTTCGCCTCCACGCAGAGCGTCAAGAGCACCTCAAACGCGATGAACTTTAACTGTTCATCAACCCAAAGCTCAAGCGTGGCATGGGTGATGCAGCCATCCTGGTAGGCCTTGTGCACTAGGGCTATGAGTTCAGGAACCTCAGGCTTGGGAAGGATGACCTCCCACTGCTCGTCGGTGAGGTTGAGTTGCGATAGCTGTGTGAATGTCCTCATCAAGCCACGGAGGACATCACGGACACCTTCCTAGTCGCCGAGGATACCCACTGCTTGATTTGCCTTCAAGATCCTAGTGGTGCTGCCTCCTTCATACAGGAGGTACACCAGCTGTCAGTGACCACTGGATGCCATAGTATTGGTCACCGTGCATTATAGGGTCATAGAGAATGGTGCTTCAAGGACGCTCCCGCCAGATGGATCCTTGATGGTGAAGATGTTCTTCGACATCGTTCTACACTTGACATGTTGTTTGAAAGTGGAAAACTGGGTAGCAGGATCTCTAGCGAAGCTCATGGGTCTAGTGGCTTAGTTTGTAGCTATGATTTGAATTGGTTTGGAGTTGGAGCAAGGACGATTTAAAGGGAACCCGGTGTTAAATAGCTACGGGATGAATGGGGGACAGTTACGAGATGGAATTTGAAGTGAATCGCTTTGAATGTAGAGGACCTTAGATGGCTTCTAGTAAATGTCGTCCTAGATTCCAAGGGTTGGTCGAACAGTTTTCAAAACTAGACGTGTTGGGAATATTCTAGTAGAACATGAGATGTGTCTGGCTCGGTCAAATTTACAATGCTCGGACTTTCTTGCGTGTGCTATAAAATTTGAATAGCTATATGGCTCCTCCATTAGGCATTACATCGACATGAGACTTGATCGAATGAATTCCGTTATGCATGTTTACCATACTATAGACCAGAAAGAGAACCAGAAAGAAACCTACAGGCAAAACCAATTCAAATCATAGCTATATGGAAACCATGGACTTACAGCTAGATTTATAGTATCAAGAAAGGCTTGTTAAGATATTGGACACAGTCACCCAACAAACCAGAAGGACATCAGTAAGGTTTTGTCATGACTATGAGATTAATACCTTGGAAAATGAGCTCGATTAGTATGAAATAATTAAGATAAATGGTTATCTTGTGATTTTATGAGCTCCACACTATGACTAGATTTAGGGATAATAATAGAACTTAAAACTTGTTAAACCTGAACTAAACCCCAACATGGGGCAAGTAGTGGTAAACTATGGAGATAGTTTACCATGGCAGGGATGCCTAGGGAGGATTCCTATGGGAGATACTCGCCTTGGTCGCATAAGGACCAGTTCGTAGTCCCTCTCGCCTAGTGAGTTATTTTCATACAACCACATGTCTATATGGGTAGGCTTTACCTCACACCCCATTAGATAGAAGTATAGTTTCTACTAGGAGGTCGGTGTAGGCAGCGAAATATCTGGAGCCGATATGGGGGATGGATTTCTTCCATATCCGGTTGGTGTGGATGCTATGTGATATTCCATATTAAGCTTTAGGTTTTTAGGCCACGTTCGAGCCACTGCTTTCTTGGCCGTGTTCGAGCCATGTTTTCTTTTGTCATGATTTGGTATCATCATGTTTGGGGGGATTTGGTATCTTCCCAGTTTTGTGTCTCCAACCCCTGAGAAGCTATAGTAGAGTTATATGGACATCTAAGGTTGCATACATTTGGGTACAAGGTCTCGTTAGGTCTATTTCGTCCACCGATCATGGATGAGGTTGCACATATCGTGTGGGCAAATTTGTACACCTCTGTAGAGTTTATTAAATCTATTTGAATGCCATGTCCTTGGAATGGGTAAATGCTAGGATGGGATACTATGATTAGTTTTACTTTTATGTGTAATGAAACTGGTAATGGAATGATGCTAACTTGGGCACTAGTGGGAATGGTAATACTCTGCTTGGACACAACCTTTAATCATAATCACCACCACATCTCTATTTCCACCCTGTGGTTGGGACTTGCTGAGTACGTATGTACTCACCCATTGTTGACTCATAGACCTCAACATAGAAGAAGACTATGACTTTGAAGATGAAATGTACCAAGGGGATTAGGTTTCCCATAAGGAGATACGATCGTAGGAATGTGACATCGAGGCTAGGGTTTCGTCTGCGCTCAAGTTGCCTATGGAATTGGATGCCATTTCGTTGTGTTATAATCCAGCTTTAGAGACCACCAATAATGTTGTTTCATGGCCTTAGTCTTCTTCTAGCTATGTAGCCTATGACTATGCCCCTTGGGCCACTGTTGTAGACCTTAATTTAGAATATCAATAAAGCTAAGAACCTTTTATTATATATCTGTGTACCATCTCTATGATTAGTGTGTATTTGTGCATGATCCTGGCGCAAATACGGATGCACTGAGGACTCTCAAATTGAGGGGCCAACAGAGTGGTATCGGAGCCGACCTTGACCATAGGACAAAGCCCTAGGATTTGAACACGTTAGATAGTTTGATAGCGATAGGAATAACTGCAAACCTAATAGTAGTAAAGGCAACAAACCCTTCTCATTGTTGTCTCTCATTTTGTTGCAAAATGTTCTAACCCTTGTGGTAAATTTTGTAGCAATGGATGACAAATGGGTTAAGTTGGACTCTCTGGCCACTGAAGGATTCCCTCCTCTCCTTTGGGAGACACTACAGCGACTGGGTTACACCGAAGCACTAATGTACTACAGTCGTGAGTACATCGAGGATGGTGTAATTAAGTGTGAGATTCGTGTGCGAATTCCAGAACATCCATCATGCTCAGCATTTCAGACTTGGTACCACACTACCTATGGAAAAGAGTTGCAAGATACATGCCAGAAAGCAACATGCCAGGCTCTTACAAAGTACTATCAGATCTTTGAAGAAGACATTGAGCACACTCCCGCCTGATTTTTCCCAGTGCATAATCAGACCACCCCCATGTGGTGTGAGAAGGTACGGGCATTAGAGAAGATTGACCCAAAGACACCAGAGTACACAGTAGTAACCACTGTAAAGTACCTACAAGCACTTGACACCCTCTACAAGAATCAGCAACAAGAATTAACAAGATGGATAACTAAGGCGAAGGAGATTAGAAGTGAGCTACAAGACACCAACTAGGAGCTATACCTAGTAAGACAAGAGAGAGCAATTCTGAAGAGCAAGCTAGAATCCTGTCGCCAAGAGTTGAAGGAAGCCCTATAGCAAGCACGAACTAAGAAGCGTTCGAAGAAGACATAGAAAGGAAAATAGATCATGATCGTAGGCCCATGAGATGGAGCACTAGCATACGACCCATTAGACCCACCCTACGAGCTGAACAAATATTTTCCAAAAGAGTCATATTCTGACCAAAAGACAGTTGAGACACAGAAGTCCATGGCAGATAATTTCACAAAAGCCGAGTCATCACGAGCCGCTTAGGGCAGGATGATGATGGATACACACAAGAGCTTTACACGCTGTGAGATGAGTAGTTGACCTAGGAAAAGGGTAATTCTGCACATTGGGACCTTCGCAAGATGCAGTTCAAGTAGAGTAATGAGTCAAAGTCGCGTGATGCAGTTCTTGTAAAATAAATAATGAGAACTGTAGTAGCAAGTAGTAGTGTCTAGTACCCACATAGTAGTAGTAATGAGTCTAGTGTCTCTTTGATGTCATTAGAAGTACGAGTAGATGCGTAGCAATCACTCTAGCAGTTGTTGTATGATGCATCCTTGTATCATATATGTATGACTGTTTGTGTGATATATGTATTGTGTGTTTGTTGTGCATTTGTGTCTTTGCTTGCTTGTTATTTTATTTTTTCGCACCCAAATCCTAGAGGATGTCTTCTCATCTTTGCCAATCTATGGCAACAGATGGAATGAAGGTTCGATAGGATACAGGATCACCGTCAAAGGGCCGCCAAAAGGCAGGTTCATGATTAAGAAGAGCTAGTTGCACCTAGACCTAGAGGTAGGCAAAATAGAGGCAATCATAATCATAGGCATGGGCTTGAACAATCGCAAGAAGATAACATCCAAGATATAGAAGATGTACCTAAAGGGGAATGGAAGCACAAATTTCTGATACAACGCGCTCGCTAGTAGGAAAGAGCACAATGAGTCTGCCCCAACAACACCACACCCACAAGGTACCAGTCGACTATGTAGTATAGGACATCTAGAACCAACACTTCACAAGCCACATCCAACTACAAGAACAACAACAACAATAGTAGCAACAATAACGACCAGCCCAAGAATACCAATAATACCACAATGGATACCTGTTTTGGATGCCGACAACTAGGACACCATGTAGCCCAATGCCCTCTTAAAGTAGGAAACTCTACCCCTGCTTAGTCTATAGCCAGCAATAAGACAGTCGCCTCAGGAACTTGATGCTCAATGCCTCAGAACTCTAGACCACCGAGAAGGAATGGCCTAAATTTTGGGCAAGGCCATGTGAACCACGTTAATGCAGAGGAAGTATAGGCAACACCTGATGTCGTGTACAGTGAGTTTCTAGTAAACTCCACTCTTGCAACCGTATTGTTTGATTCTGACGCATCGCATTCATTTGTTTCTGCTTGTTTTATGCTTAGAGATAGTTTAAGAACCATGTTACTTCCCACCCCTTTATTAATTCGAACCCCTAGAGCTATCCTCAAATGCACCCTCAAGTGCCCTCGATTGAAGATAATGATAGACGGAGTAGAATTTCAAGCCGACCTAGTAGTATTGAAGACAAAAGGTTTGGATATACTATTAGGAATGGATTGGTTAAGGAACCATCATGGCACTATATCATGTAGTGACAAGGCAGTAACCTTGATAAATCACAAAGGATTAAAGGTAGAATGTCACCCTCAAGCCCCAAAGTAGAACTGATGGTTTATAGTATGCAAGTAGCAAGTGTTGAAGAAGTACCAGCCATATGTGAATACCCCGATGTGTTCCCTGAAGAGTTACTAGGAATGCCACCAGACAGAGATTTAGAGTTTATAATTGACCTAATCCCTAGAACTGCACCCATTGCCAAGAGACCCTATCGAATGGCAGCCAACGAGTTAGAAGAGTTGAAAAAGTAGTGACGAGAGTTACAAGAGAAAGGATATATCTGACCAAGCTCATCCCCTTAGGGATCACCTATTTTGTTTGTAAGGAACAAAGATGATAGTCTCAGGATGTGTATTGACTACCGGTCACTCAATGAAGTCACCATCAAGAACAAGTACCCACTACCCAGAATTGATGACCTCTTTGACTAGTTAAAAGATGCCAAGTATTTCTCCAAGATAGATCTGATATTAGGCTACTATCAATTGAAGATTCGACTCAGCGACATACCGAAGACCACATTCGTGACACGCTACAGACATTATGAGTTCACCGTGATGCCGTTTGGACTAACCAATGCCCCAGCATATTTCATGAACCTGATGAACAAGGTGTTCATGGAAGAATTGGATAAGTTTATAGTAGTATTCATCGACGACATTCTCATTTATTCAAGAAGTGCTGAGGAACATGGACAACATTTAAGAGCAATTTTGAACAAGCTACGAGCACATGAGTTGTATGCCAAGTTTAGAAAATGTGAGTTTTGGCTACAAGAAGTCATTTTTCTAGGACACATTATCACCATAGAAGGAGTAAAGGTAGACCCAGAGAAGGTTAAGGCCGTATTAGAATGGAAGCAACCAACCAATGTGATAGAAGTTCACAATTTTCTTAGACTAGCGGGCTACTACCGAAGGTTCATTGAAGGATTTTCGAAGATTGCAAACCCATGATAGCCCTGACACAGAAAGGAAAAGAATTCAAGTGGATAGAAGCATGTGAGAAGAGCTTTCAAGAGTTGAAGACCCGGTTGACCACAACCCCAACACTCACACTACTAGATATACACAGAAGCTTTATAGTATATTGTGATGCATCACGACAAGGACTAGGATGTGTCCTGATGCAAGATGATAAAGTAGTTGCCTACGCCTCCCACCAACTAAAGAAACACGAGGAAAATTATCCAACACATGATTTGGAACTAGCAGTCATGGTACATGCCTTGAAGATATGGAGACACTATCTCATTGGAAACAAATGTGAGATATTTACATATCACAAGAGTTTTGAAGTATATTTTTACCTAGCCTAACTTGAACCTACGACAAAGAAGATGGTTGGAACTTATCAAAGATTATGACCTAAGTGTACAGTACCACCCAGGAATAGCCAATGTAGTAGCAGATGCATTAAGCAGAAAAGCATATTGTCACTACATGACAACCTTAAACCAGAGACTAGAGTTGCAAATCGTACCACAAGGCCTCCTGAATGTTCTACAAGTACGATCAACCTTGGAAGATCAGATAAAGCAAGCCCAAGACCAGGATAAAGAAATTCAGCAGTTCAAAGAGAAAAGCAGTAGGAAGGAACTTCTAGGATTCCACCTCGATAAACTTGGGAAGTTATTGTATGAAGATCGGATATGCATACCAAAGGATGAAGCACTCCAAAGGTTAATATTGGACGAAGCACACCATTTGGCATACTCTATCCACCCAGGATTAACCAAGATGTATATGGACCTCAAACAAAAATACTAGTTGTCCAGAATGAAAGTAGATATCATAGAGCACGTTGCCCGATGCGATACGTGTAGAAGAGTCAAGGCAGAACACCAATGACCAGCAGGATTATTTTAGCCATTACACATTCTAGATTAGAAATGGGATGAGATCAGCATTGATTTTATAGTAGGATTACCCAAGACACCAAATGGACATGACTCCATATGGGTTATAGTGGACCGATTGACAAAGGTGGCACACTTTATTCCAGTAAGGATTGACTACAAGGGTAACAAGCTAGCACAACTCTACATTGACAGCATTCTTAGATTACACGAGATACCAAGCCAAATAGTCTCAGATAGAGGAACTCAATTCACCACCAGATTTTGGAAAAGAATACATAGAGCTTCAGGAACACAACTGGACTATAGCTCAGCCTACCATCCGTAGACCGATGGATAGATGAAAAGAGTAAATCAGATATTGGAAGACATGTTATGAGCTTGCGCGTTGACTTATGGAAAAGACTAGGAAAAGTGCCTATCATTCATAGAATTCTCATACAACAACAGTTATCAAGCCAGCCTAAAAATGTCACCATTCGAAGCCTTGTATGGAAGGAGATGCTGGACCTAATTAATGTGGTCCGAAGTCAGGGAAAGAAGTTTGTTTGGCCCCAATATGATCAAGGAAGCTTAAGAGCAAGCAGCCAAGGTCAGAGAAAACCTAAAAGCAGCACAAAGTAGACAGAAGAGCTATGCAGACACTCGGAGAAGACCGTTAGAACTCGAACCCAGAGATTTTGTCTACTTGAAAGTATCACCGATTAGGGGTACTCGAAGATTTCAAGTTAGAGGGAAGTTATCCCCATGGTATATTGGACCCTATCGAATCATTGAAAAGATTGGAGCAGTAGCTTACCGTTTGGAATTACCGCCAGGGATGTCAGATATACATGACATGTTTCACGTGTCACAACTAAAGAAATGCTTAAGAGTGCTAGAAGAGCAAGTGCCTATGGAAACCATGGACTTACAGCTAGATTTATAGTATCAAGAAAGGCCTGTTAAGATATTGGATACAGTCACTCGACAAACCAGAAGGACAACAGTTAGGTTTTGTCGAGTACAATGGAGTAACCATACAGAAGCAGAGGCCACATGGGAAAGAGAGGATGATCTTAAAAAGGAATTTCCCTATCTATTCGAGGATCAGCTCAAATCTCGAGGATGAGATTCATTTTAAGGGGGTTGGTTTGTAACACCATAACAATTTGACTTAGTTTAAAAATCACTAAAAAATTGAACTTTTAAAACTTTGCGTAGAAACTCACACATACAACTAGTTAACCTAGAAACTAATATAAATAAATCAATATAGGAATAGAATATTAGGAAACCTTGGTTGGTTGAGTGTTTGTTTGCTTGTTGAACTTATGGTGGCATCACTAAATTCAAATTGCATTTGAATTTGCTTTCAAACCATTTCAAAATAGCTAATTAGGAAAAGAAGGAAAATAGAAAAGGAAAGGAAATATAAAAGGGGTAACAGGCCTCCTCTCACTTCCCCTCTCAATTCGACCAGCAGCGTAGCCCACTTCCCCCTCCCTTCTTCCCCTTCCCGCATAGGTTGGATGCGGCCCAGTATCGCAGCGCCAGCAGCCAATGGCCCTTCTCCCTCTCTCTCTCCGACAGGTGGGACACAGCCGTCAGCTCCTTCGTCTCCCCCATGCTGACCATGCTTGCACCGCTGTATAGTCCCCACCATGGACCAGCTTGGTGCTAGGGACGACAGGCGCATAGTAGCTGAGTTGATGACACCCTAAGCTATCCCATCTCCCCTCTCCCTCCCTCTCTTCTCTCTCAATGCCCATAGTGCATCAATGCCGGCATGGCAGCCAGCTAGGGAAGACCTCACCAATAAGACCAAGCACAGTGATGACCTTGCTAGAGTACAAATGGATGCGGAGGCGTCCAGCTCACTGCCACTGAGCTCGAGCACATGCGTGAGGTGGAAAATATCCACCAACGGGCAGGGAAATATCCCACCGCCGATGACTTTGCCCGCCTATAAAAGGGGCTGGCCAGTGAGCCTCTACCTCACCCACCACTGCTCTGAGCTCTGCAGTGAGCCAAAACACACCATCTCCCCCTCTATTTCCTCTTTCCCCCTTCCGGTAAGAGCGCTAGGTTGGTTTTCCCCAATCCGGTCTCCACCGACACTATTGGAGCTTCCTCCCTCTTCTTCCCCTCTCGCTGCATCCCTAGCCAATTGGAGCAGTAGGTGAGTTTCCCCATAGCCTCCTCTATCTAATGGCATAGCTATTTCCTTCTCTTCCCATCTATGTTGCCTGGTCCACGTGCACCGTGCACCACCAAGCCACCATGGCCGCCGGCTCGCCGTCGGCAGGGCTCGGCTGGTCCTCACGTCAACCCCATAGTGTTTCTCACACTTCTGCGCACCCACACATGTAGTTGGTTAGGTAGTTTAGGCTAGTTAGGAGCACCTTCACCTCTCACCACTGCCGCACTAGCTCTGGTGAGCCACCAACGCCATCTCGGACGCCCACAGCCACCGTGGAACCGACACCGGCCACGGCGAGCCACCCCGAGCGCCGTCCACCTACCACACATCCTTCCTGAGGCACGATGCCACTGGCGAAGCTTTTCCTAGCAAGCCTATGGCTGCCTTCCCTATTCCAGCCAATGCTGACGGCCACCGTCAAGTCGCCATTCCCCTCTTCCCTTCCTTCTCTCACTGACGGGTGGGACAGGGGCATAATGGTGTCCCTGTTACCGCCATCCCCGTCTATTACCTTCCCCTCCTCCTCTTCTCTCTGTCACATGGGTCATGGTCCTAACGCCATCTCGAGCGGACGTCACCATGGGACCCACCTATCACACACACACACACACACCACACACAGCACTGGGTACACTAAGGAAAACGCTAGGTATACCCGGTTAGTGCACACAGAATGTTAAAAACCTATTTTTCGACTTAGAAAAATTCCTAGAAAATTTGTAAATAAACTAGATGCATTAAAGAAATTAATCATGTAGTTGCACCCATTTTTGTGCACTAGAAAATGCATATAAAATTCTACCTATTTAATTAGCTATAGAATAAACTTCTAAAATTCGTAACTTTTAAACCATAACTCTATTTTTCATGAAACCACATCTAAAATTCATCTAAAATCAAACCCTACCATATGCACCTAGTGCCACCATATAGTTCTATGTTTGCTTTTGCCTTTTTGTTTTGCGAGTAGCGATAGTCTTATTCGACAGTTACGTCTAACAGACGACGGTGATCGTCAGGAGGACGAAGACCCAAATTTCGTAGGCGTGCCAGAAAGTGTCAACGACGAAGGCAAGTCCTAGCTCCCCTCCCTACCATCTTGTTTAAAACCACCAAAATGCTAAAGCATGACTATGAAATTATTACCTTGGAAAATGAGCTCGGTTAGTATGAAATAATTAAGATAAATGGTTATCTTGTGATTTTATGAGCTCCACACCATGACTAGATTTAGGGATAATAATAGAACTTAAAACTTGTTAAACCTAAACTAAACCACGACATGGGGCGAGTACTGGTAAACTATGGACGTAGTTTACCATGGAAGGGATGCGTGGGGATGATTCCTATGGGAGATACTCGCCTCGGTCAAATAAGGACCAGTTCGTAGTCCCTCTCACCTAGTGAGTTATTTTTGTACAGCCACATATCTATATGGGTAGGCTTGACCTTACACCCCATTAGATAGAAGTATAGTTTCTACTAGGAGGCCAGTGTAGGCAGTGGAATATCAGGAGCCGATATGTGGGATGGATTTCTTCTGTATCTGGTTGGCGTGGATGCTATGTGATATTCCATGTTAAGCTTTAGGTTTTTACGTCGCGTTCGAGCCACTACTTTCTTGGCCGTGTTTGAGCCATGTTTTCTTTTGTGATGATTTGGTATCATCACGTTTGGGGGGATTTGGTATCTTCCCAGTTTTGTGTCTCCAACCCCTGAGAAGCTGTAGTAGAGTTATATAGACATCTAAGGTCGCATACATTCGGGTATGAGGTCTCGTTAGGTCTATTTCATCCACTGATCATGGATGAGGTTGCACCTATCATGTGGGGAAATTTGTACACCTCTGCAGAGTTTATTAAATCTATTCGAATAAACACATCCTTCGATTAGGCAAATTCTAGGATGGGATACTATGATTAGTTTTTACTTTTATGTGTAATGAAACTGGTAATGGAATGATGCTAACCTGGGAACTAGTAGGAATGGTAATACTCCGCTAGGACCCAACCTTTAATCATAATCACCACCACATCTCTATTTCCACCCTGTGGTTGGGACTTGCTGAGTACGTATGTACTCATCCGTTGTTGACTCATAGACCTTGGCATAGAAGAAGGCTTTGACTTCGAAGATGAAACGTACCACGAGGATTAGGTTTCCCGTAAGGAGATACGATCGTAGGAATGTGACATCGAGGCTAGGGTTTCATCCGCGCTCAAGTTGCCTGTGGAATAGGATGCCATTTTGCTGTGTTATAATCCCGCTTTAGAGATCACCAATAATGTCATTTCATGTCCATAGTCTTCTGCTAGCTATGTAGCCTATGGCTATGTCCCTTGGTCCACTGTTGTAGACCTTAATTTAGAATATCAATAAAGTTTGGAACCTTTTATTATATATCTGTGTACCATCCCTGTGATTAGTGTGTATTTATGCGTGATCCTAGCGCAAATACGGATGCACTAAGGACTCTCAAATTGAGGGGCCGACGCCCTGCTCACCACTAGGCTAGCCAGCGTGGGCAGCCTAGAGGCCTGCTTCCTCACCGGCTTGCATCCCATCTTCGTGGAAGCCCGTAGGTCATTGAGGTCACCGATTGAATGGCTTGAGCACTCCACCAAGGCAGGCCATAAACTTGGTATGTACGTCTTCATCCTCGTGCTCTATGGGTCCAATTCAGGCAGCGGCAATGATGACATTGCCTGGTGCCTATTGAGGGAGCTCCAAAGTGCTGACGAAGCAGGGCTGACTGCACTGCCATGGAAGAACCAGACTTGTACGCGGTGCTATAAAGACGTGTACTGGCAGTTGGAGGACATGGTGCCACAACATGTAGAGCCCATTCTTCGCCCCGTTCTTCACTAGAATGGGCATTGCACAAGCGGCGGCTACAACGAGCCCGTTGGATTTGAAGAATGGGACTTGTGGGCTAGGTTCTGCAGTGAGGAGTGTAGGATCTCATAGGAGTGCTATAAGCTATTCACATCAGTGTGGTAGATTAATTCTGAATTAGTGCATGTTAAGTTGTGTTAAATATCTATGTATATATTCTGGTTGGTGACTTTATTTTAATTTGGCAACAACATAAACTATATATGTATCTCATTGTTCAAAGTCTGTTGGTGCTGATCGTATTTTGTTCTGTACGAGCATGCACCCCTACACGGCTGCACGCGTAAGAAAGTCGTGCCTTTATACATTTGAACGCGTTGGATAGTATCCTTCATAGTTTTTCCTCTTTTTCTTGTGATGCTTGTTACTGTGTCATTTATAATTTTAAGTTTGACTAACTTTATAGGAAGTAGTAACATCTATGACATAAAAGATCACACCAATTTGAACATAATCTTATCTAATTCACGTGAATGCAATCACACGAGTACAATCCAAAACATCACAAAAGATCTTGCTGAATCATGCAAATAGAATAGTATTTAATACAGAACCAGACAATGAACTTAATCAAGAATCTTGATCCATGAAGTGCCACCCTATGTATACATAAAGCCTGTATACTTCATAGCATACAGAAGGTCTATCCTGTGTATACATAAAGCCTGGCCTCACTCCCATTGTTTGCATTGCGCAAAAAACCCTCACCTCGCCTCGCAATGTCCCGAACTCTGCCTCCCCATTGCTTGCCACTAAGGCCATGCCCATGAAGCGCTACTCGATGAAGGGTCACTCGGCTCCGGTCCCTGCTTCCTCTAGTGTACTGGCTCTCCCCACTTCAGAGGAGGCAGGGCTGATGGTGCGCTCTACTTCGGTGTTGGTGGAGGCGACATCGTCGTCCAATCATGGGAGACCGGTGTTCCCATCGCGCTCCTGCCCACCATCTCCAAGACTGCCATTGCTCTCCCCATTGCCCTCGACGACGATGCTGGTGCCAGCGGCACCGGTGGTTCCTTTGCCACTGCCACTCTTGATGCACTCCACTTCACCATCGTCATAGGCTATGTGGTCTCCTCTGTTCTTGCTGGCCCATGTCACGAGTGGGTCCCATGTATCCTCCCGCTCTCACTCACCATCCACCAAGGACTTGTCTGAGCATTATTCAGTGGGGCCACCCCCCATCATGGGGCTTTCCACTGGTGGTGCTAGAGAGCCATCCCATAGCCGTTCGCCATCGTCGAGCCCGTCTGTCCCAGCATAGCCATCTGGTTCTGAAGTGGGCGAATCTTTAGATGACGGAAAATATTGTAAGTTATTGAAGCATTACCACGAGATCCAAGCATTGTTGTGTGCATCTAGGCTGCACACCGACATGCTGCATGGTGACTTGGTGGCTGCATGCACCGCACTTGTCTTGGCCTAGCAGGAAGCTGCCTAGGCACAAGAAGACAAGGTGGTTGTGGTGTCCAAAGCCATTCATCAAGTGGCTGCCATGGCGCTGGCCGCTGCCTAGCTTTAGTTTGATGAGGCGGTTAACATCTAGGTGGTGGAGCAAGGTTTTCTGTCGGGATCAGATGACAATGAGATCGATGATCTCATCGAGAGCCTCCAGCCAGCCGCCATGGCAGCTTAGCGAAGCTAAATGTGGAGCAGATCCTGCACGCCTGCCTCGACCCTTGATCTATGGGACGTATCAGTAGTACTAGTAGTCATGACTATGATTGATCTATGGGACGCCCTTGCAAATATGTGAACTCTTATTTGCATGTCTGTGTGAACTTTTGCTGCACTTTGTATTAGGTGGGTTAAACTCTGTTGAGCATGTTCTAGCCCCTGTTGGTTGCTTTTCGCTGCAGATTTCTTTCTACAGAGTTCATATGAGCAAGTCTTGTTTTTCCTTGTTTTCCTATGATGCTTGTTATTGTGTCGTTTACAATTTTATGTTTGGACCCTGTTTTTAAATCTGGGTCGGCGCATTGGATTGTCCGGCCGCTGAGAAACAACACGGGCCAGACTTTAGTGCACCAGGCAATGTGACATACATCAAATGGACTTTGTTCACTCCTTTGCTAATTTTCCAAGAACAATGGAACATAGGGAAGGTAGTAAGGTCTGCTGATGAACTCTAGCAGGATGCTACATCTACCATACAAATAGGTATGGACTAATAACATAACTAATTGGTTAATTATTAAAAACTCTTGGAGATTGCCTTCTTTGTTCCTTCTAATACTTTATTAGGAGTTGTACAACATCATGTTTTTGGGAAGAAAATATTGGGTCTTCTTGGAGATGCTCTAAGCATCCAATCTTGAAGAACGAGCACCTAGCAAACTTGAAGCACCCCTAATCGAGTATGGAGCCTCGGAACAAGAGAGAACTAGATGATTATAGATCTTCTGTTAACACAAGATCTACAATCATCAAGTTTAAGCTCCTGTTCAATGGCAGCACCTCACAAAACTTGCATTAGCATCTCAGTGAGGTGCTTTATATTCCATAATCTTGCTACCTCTGAGGATCGAGGGATGCAGATTTGCATCTCGATGCTCAAATGCAACAAGATTATGGAATCTAAAGCACCCAATCTTGAAGGCCTTCTAGGGGATGAAGAAAGATGATTGCCTCATGAGTGTGTGGATTCAAGAGTGTGTGGATTGAGCCCAATAGGTGCATCCAGACCTGAGTTAAATAGGCCAATCAAAGATGGAGAAGTGCAAGTAATGGTGACGCAAGTAGTTGGGAATTAACTCACGGTGACTTTACCGCCGATAGACCAAATCTGACCGAGCCAGACACATCTCACTCTTCACTCTTTAGCCTACCCCTCAACTATTGTGACTGCTTGGATTGGAATCAAATAAGTACAGAAAAGACCTATCATAATTGCACCGGGCATTCAAGTCTCAAGCGTGTCAGAAGCTCTTTTTCTTGATTCACTTCTTGTGTCTAGCTTTTTTGCCACATTCTCTTCACTCTAATATTTTACTGCGCTTGTAAGAAAGTTTGATGTGGCACATTTCATCTCGTTGGACACAATACAATACAGAGCTATGAGTAAAACTATTGCCTACACAGTGCACTTGGCCAATTTGTATCAGTTGTAGTAGTCATCATGAGTGGCTTTGATCTGTGTTGAACTCAACTCATCTTATTTTCATGTATTTGATAAGATTTATTGAACTTGCAAGAACCATGCATCAAAGATTATTTTTATTTAGAATTTTTATACTTCACGGGATCATACAAGGTCTGGCCGTCTAAAATCTTGACTACCCAGATGATGTGCTCCTGCATTCCCATGTAGGCGTGCACGCGTGGATGGTGTCAGCATCCTTTTATAGTAGGGGTGTCGCCTTTCAGCCCATCGCATTGACATGACGGGGCGAAGCCCCACTACCCACCCACACAAACATCTCAGTCGTGGGATGGTCGATGGCCCCCAAACTATAGCAGCAGAGACAAGGGGTGAGAGGGAAAGTTATACACCTGCTGGCTTCTCTCTCCAAAGCATCTAATTCCATCCCAAAGCTTTTGCCTTCCATCCTACTATGCTGCCGACGCCTCCTGCCAGGACCATGGTGGAGCCAACAAGGTCATCTATCGATGGGGAGGCCCCAAGGGCCTTCCACGTCAGCAATCCTCCATCGATAGATGAACCTCTCGTCGGCGTGGTCTCTCACCCACCAGTTCCCCCTTTGAAGGTGGATCATCACCGTACCACTGTTCATGTTGTTTATCTTCATTTGACTAGAGTATGCGAGCAATGCTCACACTAGTATTTGTGTTCATGTTGTTTAATTTAACTAGTATTTGGAATTTGCCTCCTATCTCAATAGGTGAATGTGAGCGTTATAGCGTACCGAGCCTCATTGGCCCTAGAGCCCGGTTCTTTGTTTGCGGTCGCGCTCGAAAAGCAGCCCCACGAGGCATCCCCCGATGGAGGCAGCCGCCCGTGATTCCGTGCCATGCTACGTCGGTTAGTTTGGTAAAAGTCATTTGCCTTCTAAATTAGATCGCTCTCCCCCTTATCCTATATGGACTTCAACTTGGCTTGCATTGTGCATCACTTCCTCCATGGTGGCGCCATCCCCGGTCTTGGGGCTTTTTCCTGGTGGTGCTGGAGAGTCGTCCCATCATCGCTTGCTGCTGCCAAGCCCCTCTATCCCCACATAACCTTCTAGTTTTGAAGTGGGTGAATCATCAGAAGAGCATGAATCCTCAGACGATATAGACTACCATCAATTATTGAAGGATTACTACGAGGTCCAAGCGGTTTTGCCATCGACCAGGCTAAACACCAAGATGTTGTGCAGTGAGCTGGACACCTCGCGCGACACACTTTAAGCTTCCATGACTAAGTTCTCCAAGGTGCGAGTCGATTGGGAGATCCTCATGGAGCAGGGCCATAACATGATGAACCTCCTTGTAGAACTAAGGACACAGATCAAGACCCTACAACTGTGTGTGCAAACCGCCTATAACACGAGCTTCCCCATGGATAATCTATTCACTGAGGAGCCGTTCCAAGCCCTGTCGGCCTGCCTTTGAGCCATGGTGACCGAAGCCATTCGTCAGGGGCTGCCACATTGCTGGCTGCTTCCCAGCTTCAGATTGGCACAGTGGTGAACATCCGGGTGGCGGAGTAGGGTTTTCCACCAGAATCGAAGGATGATGACATCGTCGATATGGTCAAGAGTTTCGAGCTAGTCACCAACGCTATCTTAGCGAAGGTGGACATGGATGAGATCCTACACGCCCATCTCAACCCTTGATCTATGGGATGTACCAGTAGTACTAGTAGTCAGGACAAGGTTTGATCTATGGGACGCCCTTGCAAATATATGAACTCTTATTTGCATGCATGTCTGTGTGAACTTTTGCTACACTTTGTATTAGGTGGGTTAAACTCTGTTCAGCGTGGTGTAGCTCAGGTGGTTTGGTCATTTTGTAGCTGGTTTCTTTACGCTGTAGATTTCTTTTTGGTTGTCTTTGATCTAAAACTTAATTTGATGAGTGCCTTTGATCTTTGTTAAAGCCAACTCATGTCTTTGATAAAAATTGTTGAACTTGAAAGAACAATGCAGCGAGGAGTACATCTGAACAAGTCTCACCTCAATCTAATGTAGAAAGGAGCCAAAGCTATTGACTTTTACTACGAACGCAAGAAAGTTCGGCCGTTGCATATTTGATCTTGTAGGATAGTAGAGTGTCGTAGCAATCAGTCTACCCCTCGACTACTGTGACAGCTTGGATTGGAGTGAAATAAGTACATAAAAGACCTATCACAACTGCAGCAAGCATTCAAGTCTCAAGCGTGTCATGGTGGTCAAAAGCTCTTTTTCTCGAAACACTTCTTGTGTCTAGCTTTCCTGCCGCATTCGCTTCATTCTCATTTTACTGTGCTTGCAAGAAAGTATGAATGCGGCACATTTGATCTCGTTGGACACTATATAGTACAAAGCTCCTCCGTTAGGCATTACATCAACACGAGACTTGATTGGATGAATTCTGTTATGCATGTGTACCATACTACAGATCAGAAAGAGTACCAGAAAGAAACCTACAGGCAAAACATACCAACAGGGGCTAGAAACTGACTACCAATTGACCAAAGGACCTGATCTACACCATGCTCAATGGAGTTTATCCCACCAAATACAAAGTTCAACAAAAGTAAACAAAGACATGCAAATTAGACTTCATAATCAAAACCTCTGTACATTTGAATGTGTCTGACATAAAATGCAAGGGAAGATACATAAGGAAAGAGTAACAACATGTACTCCATCCATACTCCCAACATAAGGAAGATACATCAAATGCAATGCGAGATACATCAAATGGAACTTTATTTACTCCTCTACTCGTCGTCGATATCATTGTCCTCATCCTCGTCCTCGTCGTTGGTATCAATGTCGTTGTCCTCCTTCTCTATAGCCATGAGGCCCTTTTGCTCATCAGCAGTGATGCGGTTGGCCACCTGCTCAGCATCAGCACAAACCAGGTTGGGCCAGTGCTTCTTGGTGTTGTGGGCGGTGTGGATTCCCTGCAGCACGATGCTAGTGTCGAAGCCATCTATCTAGCTCTAGTAGCAGGCATGGATGTACTCCATGTTGTCCACATGATTCTTGTTCAGGTAGGCTGGCAGTTCTTCCAAGACATCGGTGAGTTGGTGAAAAATGAAGATGTAACTGTTCACCTTTTCCTCCCGAGGTAGGTTGAGGGTGCCCAGATTGGTGTTCTGTAGCACATGCCTGATCTTCAAGAAAGTCTACTCATGATGCCAACAACCCAATTGTCTCTATCTCCAAAGGGATCCACCGGAGCTTTATCTTGATTCACCACGGGCACGGTGTCATCCCCTCCCTTGCATGCTTCATAGAAGGCCCACCCTTCACCATGGTGGTGGCTAAGAGTGAGGTAGGTTTGGAGAAGGCAACCACATGTTCCTGGCAATTTTAGATCTGTAGTGGGAATGGGAGGGCTCAGGGAAGGAAGGGAAACAAGTGGAGTTGTAGAAGAGATCACGGTGGTTAATATATCACTACTACAGAGGAGCATTGGTGTTTTTTTGGAAACAAAGAAGAGCCATTGGTGTTGAAATGTTACTGCACATGTGAAAGCTCTAGTTTGGTTTTGGTGAATTGATGAAACCCTAAGTGCTAACCTAGTTTATCAAAGTGATTATGAGATAGGTAGTACATTTCCAAGTGGTGAAGCAAATAAAGATCATGACATGATGATGGTGATGCCATGGTGATGATCAAGCGCTTGGACTTGAAAAGAAGAAAGAGAAAAACAAAAGGCTCAAGGCAAAGGTATAAATTGTAGGAGCCATTTTGTTTTGGTGATCAAGACACTTAGTGAGTGTGATCACATTTAGGATCGATAGCCGTACTATTAAGAGGGGTGAAACTCATATTAGAATGTGGTTATCAAAGTGCCACTAGATGCTCTAACTCATTGCATATGCATTTAGGATCTAGTGGAGTGCTAACACCATTGAAAATGTTTGTGAAAATACGCTAACACATGTGCACAAGGTGATACACTTGGTGGTTGGCACATTTCAGCAAGGGTTAGAAACTTCACCCTAAACTCAGGTGAACGTGGTCACTGTAAGTGACCAGGCGCTGGTCTCTGAAGGACCAGCACGTCCGGTCAGTAGCAGTAGAAGAAGTGCAGTGTCGGTCGTCGACTGGACGCTGGCGCTGAAATGACCGGACGCTGGCTGGCTATGTCTGGTCACACTGACATGGTCATGCACAGGGGAAATGCCAAGTGACCGGATGCTGGGTGAGTCCGGTCATGCATGACTGGATGCATCCAGTTGTGAAAAGTCATCTCTGGATGCTTATTGGAAACGATCGGACACTAGGGTTCAGCGTCCGGTCACTTTGAGCTGCTACGTCTGGTCATCACATGACCATTGAGATCGAGCGCTCAGTATTTGAAGAGAGGGGACATGTGGCACGCATCGCGTGACTGGACGCTGAGGTCTAGCATCCGGTCAATATGACTGGAGCGTCCAGTCACCCCGTGTTGTGCCCAGTGAAGGGGTACAACGGCTCTATTTCATGGGGGCTTCTATTTAAGCCCCATGGCCGGCTCAAGCTCATTCTCTTGGCCATTTGCATTGACATAGCAACCTTGTGAGCTTAGCCAAAGCCCTCCCACTCATCTCCATCATTGATTCATCATCTTTGTGAGATTAGGAGTGAATCCAAGTGCATTGCTTGAGTGTTTGCATCTAGAGACACTTGGTGTTCGTGTTTCACTGTGGGATTCGCTTGTTACTCTTGGTGGTTACCACCATCTAGATGGCTTGGAGCAGCGAGGATCGTCGAGTGGAGAGTGGTGATTGTCTCCGGCTTCGATCGTGGTGATTGTGAGGGGTTCTTGACCTTTCCCCGGCGGAGAGCCAAAAGGTACTCTAGTGGATTGCTCATGGCTTGTGTAATCCTCATCTTGTGATGGTTGTGCGGCACCCTATCGAGGGTTTGGCATGTGATGCCAATTAGCGCGTGAACCTCCAAGTGAGTGAATCGCCACAATGAGGAGTAGCTTGCTGGCAAGCAAGTGAACCTCGGTAAAAAATCATTATGTTCATCATTTGATTCTGAGGTGATTAGTCTTCATTGGTATTCATTCTTGTGATTGATTGGCTCCTTCCTCAACACGGCGGTATAAATAAATTGCTCACTCTCTTTACTTTACCGCAAACTAGTTGTCAAGCTCTTTAGTGTAGCTAGTTGTGAGAGCTTGTTAGTTTGGTTAGTGTGGCTCTTTAGTTAGCTTTTGAGAGCACACTAACTTAGTGTAGTGTCATAGCTATTGTGTGGATAGAAACTATATAAACTAGAATTGTGGTAGGTGGCTTGCTATTTTAGTAGGCTAGCGCAACACTTGCTTCGCCTTTCAAGTGTTGTTGTAGAAATTTTTAATAGGCTATTCACCCCCTCCTCTAGCCATTAGGACCTTTCAAGTGGTATCAGAGCCGAGGTCATCGTGATTTGAGGCTTAACAACCTTTAGTGTAAAAATGGCTCAAATCAACAACACCAAGAAGCCACCCCAATTTGATGGCTCGAATTATCCCTATTGGAAAGCTAAGATGACAACTTATATCAAGTCAATCAATAGGAAGGTTTAGAAGGTGGTAGAAATAAAGATTGAGATTGAAGATGAAGAGGCTCCGATCACCGCCGAAGAAATACTACTTCAAAATAATGATATTGCTCTTAGTGCCATCCATGATGCTTTGGATGAGAGAACATTTGAGCAAATTAAGAACATTAAGAGAGCTCATGAGGCATGGAAGAAGTTGGAAGAATCATTTGAGGGCACTCAAGCCGTGAAGGGTGCAAAGGCATACATTCTCAAAGAGAAGTTTGCAAGCTTCAAGATGAAGGAGGATGAGAGTGTGCTGGAGATGTTTCATAGGCTTCAAGTGCTTGTCAATGATCTCAAAGCACTTGGAGAAGAGGTGAAGGACAAGGACTTCTCCCACAAGTTCTTGAGATGTTTGCCTTCAAGATTTGGCACATTGGTCACTATTCTAGTGAGGAGCGGTTTGGACACCATGACACCAAACCAAGTGTTGGGAGATAAATGACCGATGATACATATAGAGATGATAATGAGAAGGAAGAAAAGAAAGAAAAGAAAGATGAAAAGAAGAAGAGTGTGGCATTCAAGGCCGCATCATCCAAGGGCAAGGCTAAGCAAGAAACATCAAGTGAAGATGATGGCTCATGGGATGATGATGATGATGATGATGATGAGAAGATGGCTCTCTTTGTCAAGAAATTTGGCAAGTTCATGATGAAGAAAGGGTACCATGCTAGAAGAAAGAAATCTTCATCCAAGAACAAGGAAGAGTCAAGAAGATGCTTCAAATGTGGAAGCAAAGATCATCTTGTTGCTCAATGTCCATATAATAGCGACAATGATGATGACAACAAGAAGAACAAGAAGAAGGACAAGAAGGAAAAGAAATAGAAGAAGGACAAGATGACCTTCAAGAAGAAGAAGGGTGGTTCATATGTGGTCACTTGGGATAGTGATGCTTCCTCAAGTGATGATGATGATGATAGTAATGATGGCAAGACCACTAAGAAGAAGGCACTTGCAAGCATTGCAATCGATGAGAAGCCTTCTCTCTTCGACACTCCATCATGCTTCATGGCTAAGGCCACTAAGGTACAAACTTGTGATGATGAAAGTGATGATGAACATGATAATGAAAATGATAGTGATAGTGATGATGATGAACCTACTAAAGATGAATTATATGACATGCTAGAAGATGCTAAAGAATACTTTGACATTAAGAGAAGGGAATGTAAGAGCTTGAATGAGGAGGTAAAAGCCCTTAAGCAAGCCCTTGATGAGCTCAAAGAAACTCATGAGAGGCTATAGGAAGCCCATGAGAAGCTTGGCGAGGCTCACAAGAAGCTTGAAAAAACTCATTCCTCTTTGCTTAATGAGCAAAATAAAAAGAAGCATCTTGAAACTTGCAATGTAGGCTTAACTTGTGATATAATTGATGAATCATTATCTATGCCTATCATTGTTGCTCCCACTAATCCTTCTTGTAGTACTTCTACTTCCACCTCATCTAGTAGTGATGGTTTCACTTGTGATGCCTCACTAATGGTTGAGAATGAGAACCTCAAGAAGGATGTCAATAAGCACCTTAGCTAAGGCCTATGGTGGTGAGGACCACTTGCTTATGTGCTTAGGTAGCCAAAGAGCTTCTCTCTACAAAGAGGAATTGGGCTATATCCCCAAGAAAGGCAAAGCGGCCTTTGCTCCTCACAAGACTAGTTTTGTGAAGAACAATGATCGGTTTTGCACTAGTTGCAAGCAAGTTGGTCATAAAGAGCATGAGTGCAAGAACAAGAGTAAAAATGCTAATGATCCTCTATTAAGATTAATTCTTTCTATGTGCTTACTAAGGGTGCAAATGGTGTAAAGGCTAAGTTCATTGGTAAACCATGGATGGGCTCAAAGAAGAAAGCCATTTGGGTACCAAAGAGCTTAGTAACTAACCTTCAAGGACCCAAGCAAGTTTGGGTACCTAAAAAGAATTGATCTTCTTTTGTGGGTCAATTACAAAGCCGGAGGAAGACATTGGGTTCTTGATAGTGGGTGTACTCAACACATGACCGGTGATGCAAGAATGTTCAACTCAATCAATACCAATGACAATGATGGTTATGATAGTATTACATTTGGTGATAATGGCAAAGGCAAGGTCAAAGGGCTTAGTAAGATTGCAATATCCAATGACATGAGCATATCCAATGTGTTGCTAGTAGAGAGGTTGAACTTCAATTTGCTATCTGTGGCTCAATTGTGTGATCTTGGATTCAAATGCATATTTGGGGTAGATGATGTAGAGATCATAAGTGTAGATAGCTCTAACTTGATCTTCAAAGGCTTTAGATATGAGAATCTATACTTGGTTGATTTCAATGCTAGTGAAGCTAAATTATCTACATGCTTGTTTACTAAGTCTAGCATGGGTTGGTTATGGCATAGAAGGCTTGGTCATGTTGGAATGAAACAATTGAATAGATTGGTTAAGCATGACTTGGTTAGAGGCTTGAAAGATGTTGTGTTTGAAAAGGATAAGCTTTGTAGCTCTTGTCAAGCTAGCAAACAAGTTGGAAACATCCATCCTAAGAAAAGCATGATGAGCACTAGTAAAGCATTTGAGTTATTGCACATGGATTTGTTTGGGCCAACTCAATACACTAGCATCGGTGGTAACAAATATGGCTTTGTGATAGTGGATGATTATACTAGATACACTTGGGTATTCTTTCTAGTGGACAAAAGTGATGTGTTTGCAACATTCAAATCATTTGTCAAGGGTATTCACAATGAGTTTGAAACAACCATCAAGAGAGTTAGAAGTGACAATGGTAGTGAGTTCAAGAACACTAGAATTGATGAGTTATGTGATGAATTTGGAATTAGACATCAATTCTTGGCCAAGTACACTCCACAATCAAATGGCCTTGTTGAGAGGAAGAATAGGACACTCATTGATATGGCAAGGTCTATGCTTAGTGAGTACAATGTGAGTCAATCTTTTTGGGCTGAAGCTATCAACACGGCTTGCTATTGTAGCAACCGCCTCTATTGTCACCCATTGAAAGAGAAGACACCATATGAGCTCTTGAATGGTAGAAAGCCCAACATTGCATATTTATGGGTCTTTGGTTGCAAATGCTATATCTTGATTGGGCAAGTTTGACAAGAAATGTGATGAAGGATTCTTACTTGGTTATTCCACTACAAGCAAAGCATATATAGTTTGGAATTTGGATAGTGGTACTCTTGAGGAAGTTCATGATGTTGAATTTGATGAAACCAAGGGTTCACAAATAGAGAATGAGAACTTGGAAGATGTTAGAGGCATTCAACTTTCAAATGCCATGAAGAACATGGATATTGGTGAATTGAGGCCTAGGCAAGTGAATGATGATGAAGATGATCAAGTACAAGTGCTCTCTAACTCAAATGTACAAGATGATACAAATCAAGTTAGTACAAGTGGCTCATATGATAATGAACAAGATCGAGTGGCTAGTACATCATCTCAACCTAATGATCAAGCAAGTGCAAGCAATCAAGTTCCAATCCTCCAACCAACCATTGTTGCAAGGGATCATCCATTGGACACTATCATTGGTGATATTTCTAGAGGTATGCAAACTAGATCAAGATTGGCTTCATTTTGTGAGCATTTCTCATTTGTGTCATCATTGAACTAAAGAAGATAGATGAATCATTGAAGGATGTTGATTGGGTGAATGCTATGCATGAAGAATTGAATAACTTCACAAGAAATCAAGTATGGGAATTAGTAGAGAGACCAAAAGGACACAATGTGATTGGAACCAAATGGGTCTTTAGAAATAAGTAAGATCAAGATGGGATAGTAGTAAGGAACAAAGCAAGATTGGTAGCACAAGGATATACACAAATTGAAGATCTTGACTTTGGAGAAACATATGCCCCAGTTGCTAGATTGGAAGCAATTAGAATCTTGCTAGCCTATGCTTGTGCCCATAACATCAAGCTCTATCAAATGGATGTTAAGAGTGCATTTCTCAATGGTTACATTAATGAAGAAGTATATGTTGAGCAACCTCCTGAAGATGACAAAAAGCCCGACCATGTGTACAAGTTGAAGAAGGCATTGTATGGCTTGAAACAAGCACCGAGAGCATGGTATGAGAGATTGAGGGACTTCCTACTCTCTAAAGGGTTCATGATGGGCAAGGTTGACACCACTCTTTTCATCAAGAAGATTGGAAGAGATTTATTTGTGTTGCAAATCTATATTGATGACATCATATTTGGATCAACCTATCAAGACTTTTGTGATGAGTTTGGAAAGATGATGGCTAATGAGTTTGAGATGTCCATGATTGGAGAGTTAAGTTACTTCCTTGGTCTTCAAATCAAGCAATTGAAGAATGGTACATTTGTGAGTCAAGGCAAGTATATCAAGGACATGATCAAGAAGTTTGGCATGAATGATAATAAAGCCATTAGCACACCAATGGGAACAAATGGAAACTTGGATAGTGATGCAAGTGGTAATATGGTGGATCAAAAAGTGTATCGGTCTATGATTGGAAGCCTACTCTATGTGACTGCATCAATGCCGGATGTCATGTTTAGTGTATGCATGTGTGCAAGATTTCAAGCCTCACCAAGAGAAAGTTATTTGAAGGCTACCAAGAGAATATTGAGGTACTTGAAGCATACACAAAATGTTGGTTTGTGGTATCCCAAAGGAGCAAAGTTTAAGCTAGTTGGTTACTCCAACTCGGATTATGCGGGATGCAAGGTTGAAAGGAAGAGCACCTTGGGCACATGTCAATTGTTGGGAAGATCACTTGTTTCATGGTCATCAAAGAAGCAAAATAGTGTGGCATTATCAACCGCTGAAGCCGAATACATATCTGCTGGTAGTTGTTGTGCATAAGTACTTTGGATGAAAGCCACTTTGAGTGATTTTGGAATCAAGTTCAAGAAAGTGCCATTGCTATGTGACAATGAGAGTGCAATCAAGATGACTAACAATCTGGTTCAACATGCAAGAACAAAGCACATTGATGTCTGCCACCATTTCATAAGAGATCACCAACAAAAAGGGGACATTTGCATTGAGAGTGTAGGCATCGAAGATCAACTTGCCGATATCTTCACCAAGGCATTGGATGAGAAAAGGTTTTGCAAGCTAAGGAATGAGTTGAACATATTGGATTTCTCAAATATGTGTTGATGCACCCCCCCCACTCATATGACATGCCTCTCCTTCAAGCAATCCAAGGTAAAAGTTGATTGGCATAGCATACATTCTTGCTAAGGACTTGTTTAGTGCATCTAGACATCTTTCACATTTAATAGGCTCATTCATGAAAATCAAATGAATTTGATGATTGTATGGTACCACTATTGCTTCTATGCTTATTTTGATCTAGTGGTAGCATATGACATGTTTGTGGGCTTGTAAACCTAGTGTTTGATCTAGAAAATGAGCTCTAAGTGTTTAACTCAACATGGTACAAGATAACCCTTATTTGGAGGTGTGAAGAAGATTGTCCTTGGATCAAACTGAGTTAAATGTCTTTGGCAAGTATTCTAGATTGAACCAAATTTGGGAAAATGATCCTCACCCCATTGATTGACATTGATAATCTCAACCTATCTACATTTTGAACCTTTGTGGTCATTGATGACAAAGGGGGAGAAAAACAAAGATATTAGTACATGGGGAGAAAAACAAAGTTAGTAGTGTACTAAGTTTATGAAAAGACAATAAAGGGGGAGAACTTGACATAGGGGGAGAGATATGACAAAGGAAAATGATCAATTAAAATTTTGAGCACACAAGTAGGGGGAGCAAGCTCATGAGCTTGTATGGTGCATTTCATATGTTTGCTTGCATGGCACAAGTTTTAAATTTCAATATTCATGCTTGTGTGGTGTATGCTAGTTGTAGGTTTGAATGATGAAATGAAAATCTAGCATGCATAGGTTATCTAGTGATTTCATTTCCAAGTGTTTCCAAGTGGTATCGAGCTAACCATGGTGCTAAGGATGGTATAATGGTGCACTCTGATTGGTATCATGCTTCAAAGGTCCATCTTTTATACCTTAGCATCATTTGGTAGACAATGTCTCCTATATTTCCTATTTAAGCATATGTGCAAGCTTCAATCTAAACTCTTAGCACATATGTAGAGGGAGCAATTGCTACCATTTGGGGTTCATGAAACTTGCCCATATCCTTTTACATATGGTAAATATGCTTGGGCAAGTAACATGGATTCAATTAAATTTCAATTCATATCTTTGTGAAAGGGTTGTCATCAATTACCAAAAAGGGGGAGATTGAAAGCTCTAGTTTGGTTTTGGTGAATTGATGAAACCCTAAGTGCTAACCTAGTTTATCAAAGTAATTATGAGATAGGTAGCACATTTCCAAGTGGTGAAGCAAATGAAGATCATGACATGATGATGGTGATGCCATGGTGATGATCAAGCGCTTGGACTTGAAAAGAAGAAAGAGAAAAATAAAAGGCTCAAGGCAAAGGTATAAATTGTAGGAGCCATTTTGTTTTGGTGATCGAGACACTTAGTGAGTGTGATCACATTTAGGATCAATAGCCATACTATTAAGAGGGGTGAAACTCGTATCGGAATGCGGTTATCAAAGTGCCACTAAATGCTCTAACTCATTACATATGCATTTAGGATCTAGTGGAGTGCTAACACCCTTGAAATGTTTGTGAAAATATGCTAACACATGTGCACAAGGCAATACACTTGGTGGTTGGCACATTTGAGCAAGGGTTAGAAACTTCACCGGCGGAGTGTCCGATGGTGCCACCGGTGCCCTAAACTAAGGTGAACATGGTCACTGTAAGTGACCAGACGCTGGTCTCTAAAGGACCAGCGCATCCGGTCAGTAGCAGTAGAAGAAGCGCAGCATCGGTCATCGACCGAATGCTGGCGCTGAAATGACCGGACGCTGGCTGGCTACGTCTGGTCACACTGACATGGTCATGCACAGGGGAAATGCCAAGTGACCGGACGCTGGGTGAGTCCGGTCGAGCATGACCGGACACATCTGATCATGAAAAGTCATCTCTGGATGCTTACTGGAAACGACCGAACACTGGGGTTCAGCGTCCGGTCATTTTGAGCTGCTACGTCCAGTCATCACATGAGCGTTGAGATCGAGCACTCAATATTTGAAGAGAAGGGACACGTGGCATGCATCGCGTGACCGGACGCTGAGGTCCAGTGTCCGGTCAATATGACCGGAGCATCCGGTCACCCCGTGTTGTGCCCAGTGAAGGGGTACAATGGCTCTATTTCATGGGGGCTTCTATTTAAGCCCCATGGCCGGCTCAAGCTCATTCTCTTGGCCATTTGCATTGACATAGCAACCTTGTGAGCTTAGCCAAAGCCCTCCCACTCATCTCCATCATTGATTCATCATCTTTGTGAGATTGGGAGTGAATCCAAGTGCATTGCTTGAGTGTTTGCATCTAGAGGCACTTGGTGTTCGTGTTTCACTGCGGGATTCACTTGTTACTCTTGGTGGTTGCTGCCACCTAGATGGCTTGGAGCAGCGAGGATCGTTGAGTGGAGAGTGGTGATTGTCTCCGGCTCCGATCGTGGTGATTGTGAGGGGTTCTTGACCTTTCCCCGACGGAGAGCCAAAAGGTACTCTAGTGGATTGCTCATGGCTTGTATGATCCTCGTCTTGTGTTGGTTGTGCGGCACCCTATCGAGGGTTTGGCATGTGATGCCAATTAGCATGTGAACCTCCAAGTGAGTGAATCGCCACACTGAGGAGTAGCTTGCCAGCAAGCAAGTGAACCTCGGTAAAAAATCATTGTGTTCATCATTTGATTCCGAGGTGATTGGTCTTCATTGGTATTCATTCTTGTGATTGATTGGCTCCTTCCTCGACACGGCGGTATAAACAAATTGCTTACTCTCTTTACTTTACCGCAAACTAGTTGTCAAGCTCTTTAGTGTAGCTAGTTGTGAGAGCTTGTTAGTTTGGTTAGTGTGGCTCTTTAGTTAGCTTTTGAGAGCACACTAACTTAGTGTAGTGTCATAACTATTGTGTGGATAGAAACTATATAAACTAGAATTGTGGTAGGTGGCTTGCTATTTTAGTAGGCTAGCACAACACTTGCTTCGTCTCATAATTGTCTAACCAGTTTGTTAAGTGTTGTTGTAGAAATTTTTAATAGGCTATTCACCCCACCCTCTAGCCATTAGGACCTTTCAACACGCAAGAAAGTCCAACCTCTGTAGGTTTGAACACGTCTAACACACTGCACAGACCTTAGCTTACATTACCAACAAGTTAAAGTTGCTGCAAAATAATGACAACATCCATCCAATAGGAAATTAACATGTCCGTATACAATCAAACAACATTGATCCATTTAAACATGTCATGACAGAGAGATACATCAAATGCAACTTTATTTACTACTTTGCTAATGACTCCAACTCCGAGAACAAGGGAACATAGGGAAGATAGTAAGGCATGTCGATGATTTCTGGCAGGATGTCACATCTACCATATAGAATGTAATGTGTAGGGATGACATGAACTTTTATGTTGTCCATGTTATGTGCGATGATGGCTCTTTCCACCCTAACCCCAATAAAGAAAACCAAATTCCATTCTGGGTGAACTATAACCGCTGTGTAGCACAACTCAAAATCAAAGTAACCCATTTGTTTCTTAGTCTTTCCAAACAACTTATGCAGGCTGATAGTATGCTTCAATGTCCATTTATTATTAGTGCCATAGTCTTCAAGGATCCAGATTGAAAGCTTGGATATATTGCGACCACAAATAATACATTGACACAAGTGACCCTGAGCTTGATGGATGGAGTGTGAAAAACCATGGCCCATTAGGAATTTTCCTCCATGCCTTTCCCTCTGTATCCACAGCAAGTATACGATGGTAACCCTTGTAGAACCCAATATAGTGCAGACAATCATTAAGAAACACATTTGCTAATTTTGAAAATGTCCACTCATCCTCCTCGCCCCATTTAGATTCCTTAAAGGTCCATGTTGCAGTTTTAGATGAGTAGATGTCCATACCCATGCACTGACCATCCTCCTCCATTGTAGGGGACTATGACGCCTAAGAGGGGGGGTGAATTAGGCAACTTAAAACTCTAACTCTAAACTATGGCCTCTTTGTCTATCCTTAGCAAAAACCTATGCAAAAGATAAACTATCTAAATGTGCAACTATGGTTTTGCTAGTGTGTTGCTATCTCTACCGCAAAAAGGAGTTATGCAACCTAGGTTCTAAACCTATTAACTAGCCTATAACTAAGCTAGGAAAGTAAAGCACAAACAAAGATTGCAATGTAAATGCAGAAGCTAAAGAGTAAGGTAGAGATATGCAAACTCCCGTTGATGACTCTGGGATTTTTACCAAGGTATCAAGAAGCGCGCAAGCTTTCCCCTAGTCCTCATTGAAGCCCCTCGCAAGGGCCAAGCTCCTGGTTGTGTAACTCTGTGGATAGCCCTGGGCCTTCCCCACGATCAAGTGGGTCTCTAGTGTTCCTTCCGACAAGCCTCTCCTGGACCACTCCCCATCGTCTTCACTATCAAGCTTCCGCCCAGACTGCCATGGGCCTTGTTCCCTTCGGTACACGGTGGTGGCCACACCACAAACGTGGTTGGTATGATCTCGCAAGACTACAAGCCCCTCTGATGTACAACAATGGTTCATGCAAGCACCGAGTGGTAAGAGGTGTGCAAACATCACTAAACACTAGGCCTAAACCTAAAGCAAGTGCATAAGCGATGGTCTAACTAACCTAAGCACTTCACAAAGCACCTACGCTAATCACCAAATGTGTCGCTAAGCACTATGCAAGTGGATATCACTAAAGTGGTGTATCAACACCCTTGGTATGTTTCCTCAACTCTCCACATCTCAAATGGCCGGTTGGGGGTCTATTTATAAGCCACATAGAGAAAGTAGCCGTTGGGGGCGAAACCCAGCTTTCTGCTACTGACCGGACACTACTGTCATCCTGACCGGATGCGTCTAGTCATCTCGACCATTGAGCGCGTGCATAGTGATCGGACGCACAACTGAGTCCGGCCATCATCGACCGGACTTGTCCGGTCGCATTTGCGCCGCTTTGGAACCTCTCTGGACATGATCGGACGCTGCACTTTGTGCGTCTGGTCATCTAGTGTCGTTGCATCCAGTCCTCACTGAGTTGTTGCTGCGATGATGAACAGTGAAGTCTGTGCATCCGGTCACTACCTTGCTCAGCATCCGATCACTGCTGCTGAACAACTGATCAGACATGTTTGGTCCTCATAGGGCCATGTCCGGTCACCTCTACCGAGCTCGTTTCTTCATGATCTTGCGTCTGACTTGGTTCCCATCTTCGTGCTTGGACTTTGCTTGATATCTTAGGTCTTCTCTTGTGCTTCTAGGGTCTTGCTTATGGTGTTGATCGTGGGATCATCATGTCGCCTTTGTCCAAGTCACGTCTTGCACCCTATTGAACTACAAAATACTTACTTGCAAATTCATTAGTCCAATTTGGTTGTGTTGGTCATCAAACACCAAAAACCAAAGTAAATGGGCCTAGGGTCCATTTTCCTTACAATCTCCTCCTTTTTGGTGATTGATGACAACACGACCAAAGCAAGCAAATAATAAAATTTTGGAATTTAAAAACTATTTACCAAGTGATGTCTAGCTAACCATGGTGCTAAGGATGAACTTAAAGGTGCAACTCCAATTGGTACATGCTTCAAAGGTTTATTCTATACACCTTAGCATCAATTTTGTAGTATTTACTCTCCCACATTTTTAATCTATGCATATGTGCGAGCTTCGAATCAAACACTCTAGCACATATGTAGGGGGAGCTAATACTACTATTTCAGGTTTGTGGTACTTGTCCAAAATCAATTTCACATGGTAAAATTGCTTGGGCAAGCAACATGAATCCAAAAGAGCTTAATTTCCATATCTTTGTAGAGTTGTCATCAATTACCAAAAAGGGAGAGATTGAAAGGTCCTTGTGTGGTTTTGGTAATTGAGTGACAACCTAGGTGGACTAATTGTGTTTATATGAGATACATAGGTGATTAGTCCACAGGTACATGTGTGTGAGCAACATATGCCATGAAGGTGAAAATGGCTTGGAGATGTTGCAAAGCTCACACATGTGATGATGAAGGAGCTTAAATGCACATGAGACATGACATTGAGTCATGTGATCAAGGTGGAGAAGATCAAGACAAGACTTGGCTTGATGGACCGGTTGCAAGCGTGAAGGGCAAGTCGAAGGCTTTGGAGTGATGGACCACGTGGCGGTGAAGCTTGAGCAAGACTTGGCGCCGATGGACGATGGCAACGGTGAAGAGCAAGTAAAGTCAAGATCGATGAACCAATATGATCACGTGATGATATGAAGTGGATCATATCATTGTTGATCAGTGTTGGTGCATGTGTTGCATCAACATTGGAGGAGATGGAATGGAATGTGCAAGGCAAAGGTATAACCTAGGGCATTTCATTTCACCGGTCATAGGTGTGTAGAGAAGTTTATGACCGGGTTTAGGATAGATGGCCGTACTATCAAGAGGAGCAAACTTGTTTGCATATCGGTCATCTAGTGCCACTCGAGTGATCTAACTTTGCATCATCGCTAGGATCGAGTGGCGTGGCAAGTTGAGTGGCTAACATCCTTTGGGAAATGTTTATGAAAAGCTAACACACATACACATGGTGGTGTACACTTGGTGGTGTTGGCACATTTACAAAGGAGATGGAGTTGGAGTTGATGTGGATCAACTTGGTGAAAAAACTCCACCGGCGCCCTACACAGAAAAGATAGGGTCTCACAGAGTGCATCGGACGCTGGCACTGGAAATGACCGGATGCTGGCAGGGCATGTCCGGTCAGGCTGACGTATGGTGACATAGGAGCTGGAGTGTGACCAGACGCTGGGCTACGTCCGATCACGTGCGATTGGACACGTTCGCTCAAGGTCGGTACCTTACTATAAATGACTAGATGCTGAGGTCCAGCGTCCGGTCAGTTGAAGCTGCTACGTCTAGTCAGAAGATGACCGTTGAGATTGGAAGAATGCCATTGAACGCAGGTGACACGTGGCTGTCATCGGGTGACCGGACGCTGAGGACCAGCGTCCGGTCAACACGACCGGAGCGTCCGGTTGACCCGATAGTTGCCCAGTAAAAGGGGGTAACGGCTAGTTTAGCCCTTGGAGCTATAAATAGAAGTGGCCTTCGGCCATGGCTGGTGCGGAGCACTTCCGGGGGACTTTGTGTCCATGCTTGAGAGTGCTTAGGAGCCCTCCATCTCACACATACTTGATAGTGATCATCTGATTGTGTGAGTGAGCGATTCTAGTGCGATTGCATCATGAGGTTGCATCGAGTGGCACTAGGTGATCGAGTTGCAAGCCGGTGGTGCTTGTTACTCTTGGAGGTTGCCACCTCCTAGATAGCTTGGTGGTGGTCTCCTGTCGAAGCCCGCAAGAAGCTTGTGCGGCGCTCCAGAGAAGAGCTTGTGAGGGGCATTGTGCTCGCCCCGCGGGAGTCGTGAAGAGCAACTTTAGTAAAGCGTGTCATTGAGCTACCCTCACTCAAGGGGTAGGTTCTTGCGGCGCTCGACGTGCGGGCTTGGCGGGTGATGCCAATTAGCCACCGAACCACCAAGTGAGTGGTCGACACAACGGGGACTAGCGTGTTGGCAAACACGTGAACCTCGAGAGAAAAATCATCATGTCAACCTCGTTCTTCCTGTTGGTTTGCATCCCCGTTACACAAGCTTGCGATTACTTTCATATACATTTAAGCTTGTGTTGTTGCTCTTGTAATTAGTTAGCTTGTGTAGCTTACTAGTTACCTTCTTGCTTGTGTAGCATAGAAGTAGCTCCCTTGCGTGGCTAATTTGGTTTGTGTAACCTTGTTAGTCACATTACTTAGTTTGTGTAGCTAAGTAATTGCGCTCTCTAATTTGGCATTGGTTGCCTTGTTATTGAGCATTGCTAGTGAGCTTAGTTGGCTTTGTGCTTTTGCTTACTAGCATGTGTAGGAGCTCCCTTGTTGCTTAAAGTACTAGTGGCATAGGTTTGTGTGACCTTGCTCCTAGAATTGGTTAGGTGAGCTCTAGCTAGCCCGGCACCTTTGTTGCTTGATTAGTATCTTTGAAAGGTGCTAGTGAACATAAATAGAGGGGTGTAGTCTTGGCTAGACCGATAGTCTTAATTCCGCACTTGTTTCGGTTAGCCGACGCGATTAAGTTTTAGAAAAGACTATTCACCCCCCCTCTAGTCGCCATCTCGACCCTTCAAGTGGTATCAGAGCCCGGTCTCTCATTTGTGGTCTTCACCGACCCGAGAGGATGGCGTCTAATGGGCTAGATGTTTGTGAGGACACACATTTTTTATGGCACAAACTTTGCACTTTGGAAAAATCACATGCTTGATCATTTTCGTGCAAAGGGACCTAAATTTTGGTGGGTTGTCACTAGTGGTCTCACCCATGTCTTGGATCATAGAACTCTAACCAAAGCTCAAAGAGTCCTCTATGAATTTGATGCACATGCTTGTTGTTTTCTATTGGATGCTTTACATTTTGATTTGATGAAGCAAGTAAACTACAAGGGGACCGCTCGTGAGATATGGGAGTCCATCAAGGAAACCTTCGGTGATTCCTCCACATGGGATGATGGCAAATTCAAGAAGGAGGATGAGCCCAAGAAGGAGGTGCATGAGTGTGTTGAGCATAACCACAATTTGGTGATTGTGGAAGATTGCTCCACCTCATGGTCAAGTGATGATGATGATCGATCCACTACAAGTTCACTTGACAAGGTTGATGATGATGCCACAAGTGTTGCAAGTGATGATGCTACCCCATGCACACTTGATGGTAATGATGGTTCATGCTCAAGCCATGATGAAGATGCTACTACAAGCTCTCCAACTACATCACCACATTGCTTCATGTCACAAGGTGACACCAAGGTATCAAATGATAATGTGGTTGATCATATTGATTCATATGATGAGCTTGTTAGTAGACTTGCTAGCATGACCATGTCTTTAGAAAATGAGAAAGCTAAAACATTGAAATTAGAAAATGAAAACTCATTTCTAAAGAACTCTTGTGAAGAACATAAGAAATTACTTGATGCTTATAAATCTTCACTTGATGAGCTAAAATTGAATCATGAGACACTACTTGCATCTCATGATGAATTATTAGAACAACATGCTTCTCTCATTAAAGTAGTTTACAAAGAAACTTAAAAATAATGAGAGCTCATCACATGGGATCAATTGATCAATCACATATTATGGCTAACCCTTGTGATGTAGGCAAGAAGCATGTATCCACCTCTTGTGATGATTTATTAGATATGCCATGCTCTTCACATATAGATGCTTGTTCTACTTCTATGTCTTGTGAGACTAACATTTTGAAGGAGAACATTGAGCTCAAAAGTGAAGTGAAGAAATTGAGCAACAAGTTAGAGAGGTGCTACAACTCTCAAGTCACCTTTGAGCATATGTTGAAGACTCAAAGAAACTTTGGTGACAAGAGTGGAGTCAGGCTTCAAGACTAGCAAAGTCAATCATCAAGAAAGCCGCAATGACATAAGTGGCATTGGCTTCAACAAGAGCAAGATCAAGGGCAAAAGATGGGGCAAGAGAAGATATGAAAGAGAGATGAAGAAGCAAGAACAAGAGAAGCTCTCTCATTTCATGTGCTTCAAGTGCCATGAAGTGGGACATCTTGCAAATGGTTGCCCCAATGAAGAAAAGCTCAAGTTGAAGAAAGAAGAAGAGAGGCTAAGGCATGTGAAGTGCTTCAAGTGCCGCACTTGGGGTCATCTTACCTCAATGTGCCCAACCAAGCAATTGGTGAAGCAACAAGTGAAGCCTCAACCAAAGCCACAAGTTGAGCAAGAGAAGACACCCCAAGTTCAAATCAAGATCAACCATGAAGATGGTGGTGACTTGATGATAAAGAAGAAGAAAACAAGAAGGGGTGGAAAGGCAAGGCATCCAATGCAAACTCAAGATGCCAAGATGATGAGCAAGAATGAAGATGAGAAGAAAGATTATGCTCACATCAAGTGCTTTCAAGTGTGGAAGTATGGGACACTTTGCCTCTAAGTGTCCTACCAAGCTTGAGAAGAAGGCTCAAGCAATCCATGAGAGGCAAGGCAATGAGAAGCACCACATGAGCAAAGAAGAGAAGGCTCAATCAAAGAGAAAGTGCTACTCATGCCGGGAAAGGGGACACATGGCACATTCATGTCCCCTAGGTGATATTTCTAAGCCTATTTCAATTGTTGATAATAATATGCTTAGGAAGGATGGCAATGGTACCTCATTGGTTGCAATTGCAAAACATCCCGCTATTCATACTAAGGCTATGCCTAAGTATGTTGCTCCTAACTTGAGAGGACCCAAACTTGTTTGGGTACCATCAAAAAGTGGATGATTGATTGTAGGTACCATCGGCATTGGAGACTTGATTCAATTGATCTCACATTGTTCATCATATGTTGAATCAAGTTATGAAGCTTAGTGCACATCATTATCCCAATGCCATGACAAATTGAAGTGAAGTCCAAATGTGCTATCAACATACAAGTGTCTATATTCAAGTTGTGGTGATTATTGGATATATTTGATGGACTTGCAAATAATTGAGTTGAAGCTTGCTAGTTGGATGATCATGAGCTAACCAAGGTATATCTCTTGTTGATCATTTCATTTGGGTGCATATGAGTTGATTGAATTGGATAAATATGCAATGTTGCTTGCTATAAGATGATTGAATGGATAATTGCTTAGTAAGTCAAGTTTGGATTGATTTGTGTTGGATAAATTCATGAGATGACATTTAGTAAGTGATTTGAATGGATATATGTCTTATGGAAGTATTCAAACAAGTTAGCTTCAAGTTTGATTCATATTTGATGAAGTATAGCTCAAGTGTTGAAATCTGTCCTATATTGCAAAATCTGAGCTAGCTGTGAACTTAGCCATGTTTGAGTGATCAAAACTTATTGGATTGGCATAAAAATTGGTGTACATGCTCTAGACTTATGGTATAAGATGCTGTACAATTTTCATGAGAATTGGATAAGAAATGCTTCGGTTTTGGAGTAGATCTTGTCAGCTATAGTGCAGCTGTTTTCAGCATGTAGCAGTGGTGGAAGAATTGATATATGGCAGCAATCTAGAAGTCAAATGAAGCTCAAATTTTTACAGCTGCTAGATAACTTAGTAAAGAACACCTCCACCAAATTTAGTGGTATTTGGATTTGTACTTTGGGAGATATGCTTATTTCTTTGAAGGGTACAAAATCTGTTAGAAAAGTGACAAATGTTGGATTGATCTAGAGTCACTTTGATTGAAAGGTCCTCAAGTTGGAAACATGTTTACAAGTGTTTGAGGTACCTAAGTTTGGTTTTGAGATGATCTAAAAGCATGACAAGAAAAGAGTACAAGGCCATTTGATTGTGGAGTGTACTTTGCATATATTTGGTACTCAAATTGAAAGATCAAGATCAAACTCAAGATGAAGTTGAAGGTTAAGTTCTAGTGACTATTGGAAATCATTTGGTAGAAAGAAAAGGACTTAAAGAAGGAATCAAGGTTACTCATCAAGTTAAGTCCATCACTTGGATCAATCAATCAAGTTATTTCAAGTGAGTGTCAAGAATGGTTCTTGGAGAGAGGTCACTTCTCCCTAGTGTAGGGGCTTGCCGCCTATGTGTAGGTAAACCAAGTGTGGTACTTGGAAGGCTAACATGGAAGTGGTGATCCAAGGAACATTTGAGATGCTTAGTTGAAGCAATCAAAAGGGTTGATCAATAAAAGCAAGCAACACCCAAAAGAGAGCTTAATCATGATATTTCAAGTGGTATTCTCAAATTGATACTCTCATGCAAGCAAAGATCAAAAGATAAAGCAAGTCAACCACAACAAGAAAGTGCACTTGATCATAAGTGGTATTCATTTCATATGGGTGAAGAATGAAATTCAACATGGTATCTATTGGTCTTCACCAAGCTTATAATTGGACTTCACATTGCTATTGGAGTAATGAATTAGGAATCTATGTGACTATCCTCTACTCCAACATAGCAAAGGTATCATTGTAATGTGCATGATCATTTCATCCCTTACTAGTATGCGGTTAGTGCATATAGTACATGCTTCATAGGATCATGCATAACAAATGAAATGTTTAAATTCATAGCCTACCACTATTGTTTGAATGATTACTTGATCTAGTGGTTAGTATATGAATTTGTTCATGAGCTAGTAACCCAAGTACTTGACTCAATTTGGATTGCTAACAAGTGACAAGTACAACATTGGCAAGATAACCCTTGCAAGAGGTGTGAAGAAGCTTGTCATTGGTTCAAACCAGACTTGGAAGCTTAGGCAAATCAATTTAGTTCAAGTCAATCATAGAAGCTCATGATAGTGATAAGAGTACAAGCACAAGACAACAATGCAAATGGATATCTAGTTTGTATGTTTCAAGTGGTATCTAGACTCAAGTATTTCATCAAGAATTTCATAAGTGATGTCTAGATCAACTCACAAGTGATATCCTATAAGTGGTACTCATGAAGATAGCAAATGTTCAAGAAATGGTCTTTATTGATTAATCAAACAAGTGGTTCCATACTAGAAGATTCTTTCAAATGGCTATTCACTTCCTACAAGTGGTATCTATACATAGTATCAATCATGCAAGATGATGGTTCCCACAAGTGATCCTCAACTTTAAGTGATCATCAAATGAAGAATGCATCCCTCACCTATAAGAGCTCAAGTGTATAAAATGGATGACTCATGCTATCACATAGAGGGAGGTGTCACACAAATTGGTATCAAGATCAAAGATCCTATGTGTGGTATCTCAAGAAGCCTTACACAAAATACAAGTGGTATGAGTTACAAGTGGTATCTACAAGTGGTGTCATTCCAACAATCAAGTGATGTCCATCAAAAATGCAAGATTCAAGCCTCAACCATCTACCCCAAATGCATACCTTTGCATCAATGAGAAGCACACCTTTTATGGAAATTGATGACAAAGGGGGAGAGATTGTACAAAGATATGAAAGCTTGATTGAATGGGGGAGAGATTGTACAATGGGAGAGATGAGATATAAAAATAGAGGTTGGACATGGACAAAGAGGGAGCAACATTGGAGAAAAGAGATGGATCAAAATTTTTGGACAAGAGAAGCACACAAGTAGGGGGAGCAAGCTCATGAACTTTGATTGATTGCATTTGATATGTGCATATTCATGTGCTTGCTTGCATTGCATAAGCTTTCAAATTCAATATGCATGCTTGTGTGGTGTATGCTAGTTGTAGAACTTGAATGATGATTTGATAACTAGCATGCATAGGATGATAGCTAGACACTTGGTATGTTTTCAAGTAATGCTAGTACCTTACTTTTAATGTTGATCTCACAAGGTATCTAGTGCTTTTATTGCCAAGTGATGTCTAGCTAACCATGGTGCTAAGGATGAACTTAAAGGTGCAACTCTGATTGATACACGCTTCAAAGGTTTATTCTATACACCTTAGCATCAATTTTGTAGTATTTACTCTCCCACATTTTAATCTATGCATATGTGCGAGCTTCAAATCAAACACTCTAGCACATATGTAGGGGGAGCTAATACTACTATTTCGGGTTTGTGGTACTTGTCCAAAATCATTTTCACATGGTAAAATTGCTTGGGCAAGCAACATGAATCCAAAAGAGCTTAATTTCCATATCTTTGTAGAGTTGTCATCAATTACCAAAAAGGGGGAGATTGAAATGTCCTTGTGTGGTTTTGGTAATTGAGTGACAACCTAGGTGGACTAATTATGTTTATATGAGATACACAGGTGATTAGTCCATAGGTACATGTGTGTGAGCAACATATGCCATGAAGGTGAAAATGGCTTGGAGATGTTGCAAAGCTCACACATGTGATGATGAAGGAGCTTAAATGCACATGAGACATGACATTGAGTCATGTGATCAAGGTGGAGAAGATCAAGACAAGACTTGGCTTGATGGACCGGTTGCAAGCGTGAAGGGCAAGTCGAAGGCTTTGGAGTGATGAACCACGTGGCGGTGAAGCTTGAGCAAGACTTGGCACCGATGGACGATGGCAACGGTGAAGAGCAAGTAAAGTCAAGATAGATGAACCAATATGATCACGTGATGATATGAAGTGGATCATATCATTGTTGATCATGTTGGTGCATGTGTTGCATCAACATTGGAGGAGATGGAATGGAATGCGCAAGGAAAAGGTATAACCTAGGGCATTTCATTTCACCGGTCATAGGTGTGTAGAGAAGTTTATGACCGGGTTTAGGATAGATGGCCGTACTATCAAGAGGAGCAAACTTATTTGCATATCTGTCATCTAGTGCCACTCGAGTGATCTAACTTTGCATCGTCGCTAGGATCGAGTGGTGTGGCAAGTTGAGTGGCTAACATCCTTTAGGAAATGTTTATGAAAAGCTAACACACATACACATGGTGATGTACACTTGGTGGTGTTGGCACATTTACAAAGGAGATGGAGTTGGAGTTGATGTGGATCAACTTGGTGAAAAAACTCCACCGGCGCCCTACACAGAAAAGACAGGGTCTCACAGAGTGCATCGGATGCTGGCACTGGAAGTGACCGGACGCTAGCAGGGCACGTCCGTCAGGCTGATGTATGGTGACGCAGGAGCTGGAGTGTGATCGGACGCTGGGCTGCATCCGATCACGTGCGACCGGACGCTGAGGTCCTAGCGTCCGGTCAGTTTGAAGCTGCTGTGTCCGGTCAAAGATGATTGGTTGAGATCAAAAGAATGCCGTTGAATGCAGGTGACACATGGCTATCATTGGGCGACCGGACGCTGAGGACCAGCATCCAGTCAACACGACCGGAGCATCCGGTCGACCCGACAGTTGCCCAGTAAAAGGGGTAACAGCTAGTTTAGCCCTTGGGGCTATAAATAGAAGTGGCCTTCGGCCATGGCTAGTGTGGAGCACTTCGGGGGACTTTGTGTCCATGCTTGAGAGTGCTTAGGAGCCCTCCATCTCACACATACTTGATAGTGATCATCCGATTGTGTGAGTGAGCGATTCTAGTGCGATTGCATCATGAGGTTGCATCGAGTGGCACTAGGTGATCGAGTTGCAAGCCGGTGGTGCTTGTTACTCTTGGAGGTTGCCACCTCCTAGACAACTTGGTGGTGGTCTCCATCGAAGCCCGCAAGAAGCTTGTGCGGCGCTCCGGAGAAGAGCTTGTGAGGGGCATTATGCTCGCCCCGCGGGAGTCGTGAAGAGCAACTTTAGTAAAGCGTGTCATTGAGCTACCCTCACTCAAGGGGTAGGTTCTTGCGGCGTCCGATGTGCAGGCTTGGCGGGTGATGCCAATTAGCCGCCGAACCACCAAGTGAGCGGTCGACACAATGGGGACTAGCGTGTTGGCAAACACATGAACCTCAGGAGAAAAATCATCGTGTCAACCTTGTTCTTCCCGTTGGTTTGCATCCCCATTACATAAGCTTGCGATTACTTTCATATACATTTAGCTTGTGTTGTTGCTTTTGTAATTAGTTAGCTTGTGTAGCTTACTAGTTACCTTCTTGCTTATGTAGCATAGAAGTAGCTCCCTTGCGTGGCTAATTTGGTTTGTGTAACCTTGTTAGTCACATTACTTAGTTTGTGTAGCTAAGTAATTGTGCTCTCTAATTTGGCATTGGTTGCCTTGTTATTGAGCATTGCTAGTGAGCTTAGTTGGCTTTGTGCTTTTGCTTACTAGCATGTGTAGGAGCTCCCTTGTTGCTTAAAGTACTAGTGGCATATGTTTGTGTGACCTTGCTCCTAGATTTGGTTAGGTGAGCTCTTGCTAGCCCGGCACCTTTGTTGCTTAATTAGTATCATTGAAAGGTGCTTGTGAACATAAATAGAGGGGTGTAGTCTTGGCTAGATCGATAGTTATAATTCTGCATTTGTTTCGGTTAGCCGACGCGATTAAGTTTTAGAAAAGACTATTCACCCCCCCTCTAGTCGCCATCTCGACCCTTCAGGGAGTTTAATCTATATAATGCATGGAGAAAGCATATAAATACCAAAGTGAAATCAACATGATGATATCAGTTTAGAAATACCACATGTGGAAACCAATTTGATTTATACCACTTGCAATAGGTGGTGGATATTTGAAGTATGATGATTAACTCTGGAGACTCCATTTTCCTTGCAATGAGACTACTACACACATGATAAGCTTGAAAAGGTCTTAGTCTGAAAGCATCCAACTTGTAGAGTAACCTCCCCCTAAATTTGTGCACACAAGTATGGAATACTTGTAGGAGACATGCACATTGATTTTAGAATAAAAAATACCACTTGAAAGATGACATCACATGAATGTGAGAATCATTTTCGAAAGTGATATTCGGGAGAAATTATCTACAATTTGGACTTTGGAACATATTAGATGAACAATTGTAAAACAAGCTATGTGCCGTGCTCCTAAACAATTTAAACCATGTAGGTTTGCTCCAAGGGTTAAGAGTGAAACCGAGCAAGCCTACCATAAGATATACCTAGTGTATGCAAGACAAAAGATTAAACATGCAAATGCAAACCTAGGCGTGAAAAGGAATTAGATGCTAATTGAAATTGAAAGAAATTAAATGTAGTTACATAACATGGGAAGGGGAATTTGGGTCCATATTCACTAACCCACTTGGTAATTACCTTTTCCATAATGATGCACCCCATGAAATGCACCCATACTTTGCCAAGTCTCCAAATTCCCTGAAGTCCATCAGACTTCTCACTTTCCTTTTGGGATCTAGACCTTTTTGGTGCTCTTCATGTTGGAAATGATCTCCTTTGGCACCCAAATGCATTTGGCCCCATTGTTGGCTTGCTTGTTCACCTAGATGGCCACCACCTTGTCATTTTTGTTCTTCTTCAAGAGATAAGGTGCAAAGGCCTTTTTGTCCACCTTGTTGGTGTAGGTGTTGGTGAGCTTGCTTGTTTGCTTTTTGTTTTTTTCTTTCTTTTTTTCTCCTCCCCCATTCTTTACCTTGCACTCATAGGACTTGTGGCCTTCCTTGTGGCATACATAGCAAACCATGGTTTATCCTTCATAAAGCTTCTTCACTCCCTTGACAGTGTTATCTTGATGAAGTTGGGCTTGCTCCATCTTGCCTTTCACTTGAGTCAAGTCCTTGGTGAGGCGAGCCACTTCTTGCTTGAGTTGCTCATTCTCCATTGTGACCTCTTGTGTGCATGTTTCTACAACAACTTTCTCAACACAAACTTGGTTGCACAAGGGTGAGTCTAAACATAAATCATTACAAGAAGAGAGGCAACCTTTTTAGGCATGTCAAAAATTGAACCTTTCTTTTTAGGTGCCTCGATAGGGGTTGTACCGACGGCTTAAAGATTTGTAACTTTATTAGTTAGCTCATCACAATTTTGCACATGGTTTCCATTTTAGCAAGCAAACTTTTATAAGCATCTTGTGAGCTAGCTAACTTTTCTTTTAATTTTTTATTTTTCTTTACAAGTTGCTCATTATTGATTGTGCATGCATTTGTTGTTGCACTAGCCTCAAGTTGCTCAATTTTAGTAGATAGTTCAATATTGGGATTAGCAAATGTCTCATATTGTTCAAGCAAGGTTTTAAATTCTTCTTGTGAACTATCTAGCTTTTTCTTGCAACATTTTTAGCTTCTTTTGTTGGCTAGTGCAAGCCTTAGCATATTTAAGATTTCTTGCACAAGTTCATTAAAAGAAGACATTTCATCATCACTATCACTCTCACTAGAGGATGAACTTTCGTTACCTCGTGCCATAAGGCACACACGAGAAGAGCTTGATGATGAGTGCTTGTGGCCTCGCCTCTTATGATGGTCTTCTTCTTCACTTGAAGAATCATCCCATGACCTTATTGATGTGAGGGCTTTGTCCTTGCACACCTTCTTCTTTCTCTTGGGTGTGGGCATGTTTGGACAAACTTCCACAAAGTGCCCCAACTCACCGCATCCATTGCATCCTTTCTTTCGTTGCTCATTTCTTTAATTGGTGAAGATGAAATCTTTAATTTGGATGGGCACACCCTTGACATTGAGCCTTTGGATCATCTTATCTACCTTGTTGATAAGTTTGATTGATTCTTCATCAAGGTCTGAGGTGGAGGAGGAAGATTGATCATTATCACTTGAATCATCATCATCATCATCGTCGTCGTCATCATCATCATCATCATCATTATCATCCTCATCTTCTTCTTCATCTTCACTTAAGGAGCTTGAGTTTGTCTCAACTTGCTTGCCCTTCATCTTGTTTTTCTCACTACATGCAAGAGCTTTGCCTTTGCTTGATGATGAGGCTTCTTCTTGACCCATCTTCCATGACATTTCAAATGCCACTATCTTGCCAATGACTATAGCCGGGGTCATGGTGCTCAAGTCCTCCATGTTGTGAAGGATGGTGATGATGCTTGCATATTTCTTTTAGGGTAGCACAGAGATGATCTTCCTCACGATGTCTGCATCATCTAGCTTCATTAATCCTATTGAATGGAGCTCATTGATAATTAGATTCAAATGAAAATACATATCACGAGCAAGCTCATCATCATTCATTTTAAAGGAATCATAATTTTGTTTAGCTAGATAATGTTTTTGCTTAGGGACATTAGTTGTGCCGTCATGGAGCTCTTGGAGTTTGAACCAAATTTCATGTGCCATATTTAAAGTGAACACTTGGTTAAACACATCGATGCTAAAAGATTCAAACAAGCAATTTTTAGCTCTAGCATTGCAATGAATTTCTTTTTCTTCAATCTTTGTGGGTTTATTAGGATTCTTAATGGGGTTTATCCCATCGAGTGACTTTCCAAACACCCAAATTTACCGCCTCAAGGTGACATGCCATTCTAGCTTTATAGTAGGGGAAGTTAGTGCCGTCAAAGTGCGGAGGCCTAGAGGTATCCATCACAACCACTCTAAATAGCATCGGCTCAACGGCGGTGAAGCCAAAGGTCCAAATTGAGCCAATCGGTTCTGATACCACTTGTAAGGGACCGTGATGCCTAAGAGGGGGGATGAATTAGGCAACTTAAAACTCTAACTCTAAACTATGGCCTCTTTGTCTATCCTTAGCAAAAACCTATGCAAAAGATAAACTATCTAAATGTGCAACTACGGTTTTGCTAGTGTGTTGCTATCTCTACCGCAAAAAGGAGTTATGCAACATAGGTTCCAAACCTATCAACTAGTCTATCACTAAGCTAGGTAAGTAAAGCACAAACCAAGATTGCAATGTAAATGTGGAAGCTAAAGAGTAAGGTAGAGATATGCAAACTCCCATCGACGACTCCGATATTTTTACCAAGGTATCAAGAAGCGCGCAAGCTTCCCCTAGTCCGTGTTGGAGCCCCTCGCAAGAGCCAAGCTCCCGGTCGGGTAACTCCATGGATAGCCCTAGGCCTTCCCCACGCACAAGTGGGTCTCCGGTGTGCCTTCCGGCAAGCCTCTCCCGGACCGCTCCCCGCCGTCTTCACTATCAAGCTTCCGGCTGAACCGCCGCAGACCTTGTTCCTTTGGTACATGGTGGCGGCCACACCACAAACGCGGTTGGTGTGATCTCACAAGACTACAAGCCCTCCGATGTATAACAATAGTGCACGCAAGCACCGAGTGGTAAGAGGTGTGCAAACCTCACTAAATACTAGACCTAAACCTAGAGCAAGCGCATAAGCGATGTTCTAACTAACCTAAGCACTTCGCAAAGCACCTACGCTAATCACCGAATGTATCATTAAGCACTATACAAGTGGAGATCACTAAAGTGGTGTATCCACACCCTTGGTATGTATCCTCAACTCTCCACATCTCAAATGGCCGGTTAGGGGGTCTATTTATAAGCTACATAGAGAAAGTAGTTGTTGGGGGTGAAACCTAGCTTTCTACTACTGACCGGACGCTGCTGTCGTCCTGACTGGACACGTCCGGTCATCTCAACCGTTGAGCGCATGCATAGTGATCGGATGCACCGCTGAGTCTGGTCATCATCGACCGAACGCGTCCGGTCGCATTTGCGCCACTTTGGAACCTCTCTAAACATGATCGGACGCTGCACTTTGTGCATCCGGTCATCTAGTGCCGCTACGTTCGGTCCTCACTGAGTTGTTGCCGTGACGATAAACAGTGAAGTCAGTGCATCCGGCCACTGTCTTGCTCAGCATCCGATCACTGCTACTGATGCCTGCTGTTGCCAAGCAACTGATCGGACATGTCTGGTCCTCATAGGGCCGCGTCCGGTCACCTCGTCTGAGCTTGTTTCTTCGCGATCTTGCATCTGGCTTGGTTCCCATCTTTGTGCTTGGACTTTGCTTAATATATTGGGTCTTCTTTTGTGCTTCTAGGGTCTTGCTTATGGTGTTGATCATGGGATCATCATGTCACCTTCATCCAAGTCATGTCTTGCACCTATTGAACTACAAAACACTTACTTGCAAATTCATCAGTCCAATTTGGTTGTGTTGGTCATCAAACACCAAAAACCAAAGTAAATGGGCCTAGGGTCCATTTTCCTTACATCCATATATTCAAACACATGGAAGTGCGAGGAGGCTGTTGGATCGAACCCCAATTGAGCCTCACCAACAAAATGGATTCTAGGCGGCAGTACCTTCAACTCTTGGGTTGGTGGATTACAGATGACATAGCAGTATCCATTAGCACCAAGGCACCAGCATAGGATGAGGCCATTGCAGCAATCTGAGACAGCTACATTGTTCATGGTGAAGGGCAAGAATGATAAGAAGAGGTAAACATCGGTGATGCTAGTGAAGTTTCTTTGGTCGTAGATTCCACCATAGAAGAAGCCAGCCATAGTCTGGGGCATCAACTTATGGTTGTCTGAGATGAGGCATTTCTAGGAGTGACAGACATATTTGCAGCTGAACAAGGAGCAGGCGGGGAGGCGGCGGAGGATCTTGGCAAAGACATCATCCATGAGGTTGGCCAGTGTGTTCCTCTTGTTGGGGGCTTCCTCCATTTTGTTAGTGTGCATGCAGTAGGATGAGAGCTTGCTCAGTAATGAGATCACTGAGGAGGAAAATAATCCAATAAAGATCCATCAGTGAAGTCCACAACTCATACCAAAGTGCAACTTTAACAACCATTAACAATTTTCATGGTACGACCTCATCTAAATTTAGAGTAGCACCACATAGATATATAACTCAAACTAGAGTAGCAGTTAATGGAGTTGTAACCATTACAATTCTAGCTAAATCAAGTCTAAGCATCACACTTACAATCAGTACACGAGCTCAGAGCTTCTTCATAGGAGATAGACAATGATTAAGAGGACTACAATTACAATAGTTTGGAAGGACAAAGAGGGTTGAGCAGTTGTTGGGTTTTGAAGATAGAAGTCATCATCATGAGCTAAGGTTGGATTTGAGTTGGTTCTTGACTTGAAAGCAGCAATTCCTTCTTCATAGGAGTTGTACTTTTTATAACAAGCACCACGAAACCTATGAACTTTTCTATGGCAGTCAGGCCTGTTGTAGTAAACTCTTGGCTCATGGCCATTGAACACAACATAGCAGGGATGACTCATCTCAAATCTGCACAACCCAAATAGGCTGCCTTAGTTTTTACAACTAGAATGTTAGTGAACAAGTGGTAGTGATCATCATTGGCATCAGTAGCAACATGTGCAGCTTAGACATTAATTAGTGGCCTCAGTCATGTGATTGATGGATACAAAGCATTAATTTGCTTTCAATTCCTTCATCTTGTTTGGAACCAAATGGATAACTTAGTTGTCAATAAGGAGAAGAAATAGAAAGCAAACATATGAGTTGCATCCTAATACATCCAATAGCCATGTAGACATCATTGGCATAGAAATGTGGCCTCAGATATGTTACAAGTTCAAAATACCATAAGGACTCACTGGTGGCACTGGAGCATATGAAACAAAAATGTAGAATCAAGCAAGCACTAGACAGAAAAAAAAAGTTTAAGGTAGAAGTGAAGGGTCTGTTTGTTTGCCTAGACAGATCTACAAGTGACACATGCCGGTAGAAAACCAACCAGTGCCACCTCCTAGTTCTTTTCATCATCATTGGCCTAACCAGATCTAAAATGCAACAATGTTTCTTGTATACCTCATGTTCAAGCAAGGACCAAAATAGTGAAGCGAACATGAAAAGGCGAGAAAGGAGACCTATGAATCGGATTTGTCGCCTCTACCGTGGCACACAACGGACACGGCCGCCAATGCCACAGCGCTCCATAGGGAAGACCCACCGCCTAGCCTCCAAAAGGACGCCTGACCACCACAGCATACCTAGGATCCTCCATTGTCGCCGCCGCCGTCACCATCACAAGTCCAACGGGCACATATTTATTTCCACTTGCAGGGGATATATCCAATATATAAGTCAACCTGTCCACACAGAGAACACATACTACTCCAAAGACATGTCAACACAACCAGGCATCTAGCGCAATGGTGAAGACGGTCTATTCCTTGTTCTGGGTCCTGGGTTTGACTCTCAGGTCTCATGGTTTTTTTGAGTTTAAATTTATTAAACCCCAGCGGCAACAAGTGACACGCAAGCTATCGGGTCCCACAGGTTGAATGGAGATGGAGAAAGGTCCCATAGGTACAAGTGACACATAAGCCGTCGGGTTCCAAAGGTCAGATGGTCCCATAGGTACACATGACATGTAAACCGTCGGGTCCCATAGGTCGTATGGGGATGGAGAAAGGCATCGTCGGGTCCCATAGGTCGGATGGAGATGGAGAAAGGTGTCGTTGGGTCCCACAAGTCAAATGGAGAAGGGTCCACAAGCACAAGTGACATGCAAGCCATCAGGTCCCACATGTCGGATTAAGATGGGGAAAGGTCCCACAGGTTCAGGTCCCACAGGTTGGATGGAGAAGGGTCCCACAGGTACACGTCGCATGGAGAAAGGATCAAGCAGAAACTTTTATGACAAATTACAAGCATCACGGATGAGTAACTATAGGTCCCACATGTACATATCGGATGGAGAAGGTACAATGTAGAGATCTATGACAAAGCACCATCGTTACAGATCGAATATTGTTCATCACAGATCAGTAATTAGTTCAATGATGAAGCCCTATTCGTCACAATTTTGAATAAGATCGTCATAGATGAGCAGGAACAGTCATGCGAGTGATCTGTGACAAAATGTTGTGCTGTTCTGTGATGTTTTTTTGTGGCGATACCCAATTTGTCATAGATAAGGAGGGTTTGAGGTTCGTCACCGATGATCTATGACAAAAACCGAAATTTTTGTGATAAAAAGCAATTTTTATGACGGTTTCGGATTTATCATAGAAGTGGATATTTCTAGTAGTTTTAGGAGGTTGACATACGGATCGAATAGTTTGGGGTAGCTGTCGAGCCTCCGAGCGTCGTGGTGCTTGGCTAAGCTAGACGGACGCATGACTCGGTGCTGGGATCCGATCTACTGTAGCCACCATCAGCTCTTGAATTCTTCGGAGTGCTTGGTGTCCTTCTTCGGTTGATGGTTGCGGCATCTCTGCCACCTCCCATAGAGCCTCGGCTAGGTTTGGCTTGGCTCTCGACGGCGGCAGGGCTGCCCGCAAGATATCATTGTAAACCCTGGTGGCCTCATGTCGCGATCTGCTCCTTGAGTTGGTGCTGGAGCCGCCTATTTTATTCCACCAACATGTCTTTGTGGTTGAGTACGAGATCCTAAGCACCCTAGCGGGTCTCGTAGGGTACCTCGTGGTCGAAGTCAAAGTGGTTGCGAGGGGACTGATCGGGGGTGCGCCACCCATTTTCCCCACAACCATTGAGATGATCGGGAACCATCATCATCAGTTCCCCACAACCAACCGAGTCGATGTTCTCGAGAAGTAGGTCACAGGTGTCGAGGAACTGAAGAAGCCCTATAGGGTGGTGAGTCCAGAGGTATCCGTGCCACGCCAGTTGGCGCTACGATCAGAGACGTCTGACTCCTCCTAGACGGTACCTCCCTGGCTGAGGTTGTGGATGACAACCCCGACAAAATGTGGGTCGAAGTCATCGTTGTTGCACTCCCAATGAGATTGATCTGAATTGTGACCTCCAGGTCCCTCGGTGCGAGGTTCAGTGAGTACCACCGTAGCTAGAGGAAGCTGAGTCGAGTAGATCATCGTCGTGTTCCTTAACCCAATTGGAAATTGAGAGGGAGCGCGATCAGGTAGCGATGTCGGATCTATTTTAGGGGTAGGATCCTCATCCATCTAGATCTAGAAAGAAATGTCAAGCTCATGCTCTCGACCGACTTCAGTGAACACATAGGCATGGAGGGTCAGATGGCGGGCAAGGGCAAGCGACCTTGCATCCACAGCCTCCTCCATTCTAGCGGCGTAAGCATAGACCGGAGGGGACTGTTCCTCCTTTTGCTCGAGCGTCTCAGGTTCCTGTAGGTGCAAGATGCCAAGCTGATGGGCGATGATGTCGAGCTTGCCAAAGGAGATCTTTTCGCCTGGCTGCATCTTCTCCGCATCATCGCCAAAGTTAAAGACAATATCCATCTGAAACACAATATGAATCTGTATGCAAAAGGCCCCTACCTGACATGCTCGGAAGATTTAGCTTCGGCAATATCTAGCAACTAATCGCGTAAGGTAAATCAGATGGTAGGACATGAGACAAGATTTATACTGCCCTAGTCCAGTCGGGGGTGATGCTGCTCTTCTTGTATTCGTTTGCTCGGTTACAGGGGTTGTTGCTCCTAGCTACGTAGTAGATGGGATGAAAGAGAATGAGTTGGATCCCGATCGCGAGGCCCCTACTCCCCCTTATATATGATCGGCTAACAGATTTATGCTATCGTCTAGATACGACGGTTCTAGCTAGATATTCTTGGTATGCCTTGATCTTCAAGTCGGTCGATCCGTCTGGTCCTCATGGGCCTCCTTCGCCATGGCCACTGGCCCGAAAGTTGGACGTGGTTGAATATACGAGCGGTGTGGGTACCCCTGGCCCATATATCCGACAAGCCACGTAGACTCCAGTTCTACTGCCACACTTACCAATCCAATGAGACACAAGTGAAAAGGTAGCTGTAGGTGAGACATTCGAGTGCAACAAAAATGAAGGTAGTCCTCTCATTGCAGCGAACTTTGTTAGTATACGAAGTACTAGTATTTTTTCTCCAGGTATACATCAAATTTGGTTGTGCTAATCTGTGTATTGACTTATATTATTGTAACTAGTCTACGTTGTCATTTTTTTTCAAATTATTGTGCAACTATTTGGTCCGCATGATGAACAATAGTGGTGGATAGAAACCCATGTCATATTTTATGCTCTCTTTTGTGTCTTTTGAGTGCAGAAACACAAAGTTGTTAGACTCTACTTTCTTCGTCCAAATATAGCAGACCTTGAACTTCAAATTCTGCTGTAGAAGCCGGTATATAACAACTTGGAAGGACAAATCCCAATAGGTTGAGGACAAAGATAACCAAGAATGTTCATGTGCCTATGATCTCGTGGTACCTTCACCAACGAGCTCAACTCTCTGTCTTCTCCGCGGACTTCTTGTGCCCAAAGCCAATAAACAACATTATCATTTCGCCTACAGTTGATTATAAGTTGTGGTGACTTATCAACCGCTAAAAAATAATGTAGATAAAACTTTATATATATACGATGTAAAGCAAATATCCCCCGTAAAACAAACTTCAAAACTAAATTTGAAATTTAAATTTTCGCAGGTAATGGAGATCAAATCCAACCTCCCCTTATATTAGTAGGTGAACAACGGCCTTTTAGTCTATTGTGTGCATATCAAACGTATCTTCTTGCAGACCATCTACACTGCTACTATCACACTGAAAAAGCTGGTAGAGATACTCGAGTAGTACAACAAAACGAATGCTGCATTCTATCACAACATCCCATCTCACACTTCATATCACCCCATCCCATCTGACACTTCCACCACTCCCCTGAACACCATGTGTGTAGGTTAGCTACCTTGCTGCCGTTCCCTCAGTGCCGCCGATGCACGCCGCCCCTCCATACAGCATCCCACTGGCTTCGACCCCCTCCTCTAAGCCTGCCACCTCCTCCTTTCCTTCGTTGCCATATCCATTGTTCCCTCGGTGCCGCCAATGCACCCCGCCCCTCCCTACGGCATCCCACTGGCTTCAATCCCCGTCCACTGAGTCTGTCGCCTCCTCCTCCTTTCCTTCGTTGCCATATCACCATGGCCGCCGCAATGCACCTTCTTCTTTTTTCTCTTGCCTTCTCGCTTTTGTTCGTGGACGCTCCTATTGATGGCCCCAATTGCCTATAGAAAGATGCCCAAGAACAACGAGGACTACGATGGAGTGTCATGTAGGCTCGATCTAGTCGACAACGTTATCTAAAGTGGAAGAGGATGCAGCTGCTCACGGGTAGATCCAAGCTGATCCAAGGAGAGGAACAAACCAAGAGCAACTCACCAGCCATGTACTTGCAACTCATCAACTACGGAGTGGTTTCTTCTAGCTCAAAGATCTAGCAGCTTGATGTAAATTTGTTGTTCCTTTTCTTTGATCTTCTAGGACTCGGTAGGGTAGAGTGTTAAACTTTTTGCTTCGTTTGGTTCCACGCTGCTCGAACCCCACAACCCATGTGGGTGTGGAAAACGTGTCGGCGAGGCCGGTGGCCGCGGCCATAGGCCTGCGAGGTGTTTGCAGCTTTGCGAGCTACCGCTAGCGCCATGTCACTTTCGGATTGGGGATGCGGGACACCAACATGCGCGAGCTGCTCCGCCTGGCCCAGCAGGCTCATTCATTTTCGTCAGAGGACATGCAGCGCATGTGGGGGCAGGGCAACCTTGGTTTGGTTGCTTCATCGATGCGACGAAACAGATCATCATGCTCTTGGAGCTCATGACTGGCCAGGGGTGGTGCGGCGTGGTGCCATGGCTGGGCCGATGGTTAGGCATCCAACGGTAGGAGAAGGCGAAGGTGTTGTTTGCTGCTACTGCTAGCCGGCGCTGAGGCTGATCAAACTAGCGCTGCAGACAACGCCATGGCCTAGTCGTGGTTTACTACTTCGAAATACTCCAGGGATTGCAATTTCCTATGCTTGATTGATGTGTTTGAAAGCTCCAGTGCAATTTTGTTTAACTTTTACTAATGATGTGTCCATGCTCATATAATTGTAGGATGGCATACCACTCTACCACCAATAGGTTTTATGATGCTTTTCACCACACCTCAATTTGGTTCGACGTGGTGTCATCCTTTTTTCCAAGTGGCATTCTATCTATTTGGTTGTGATAATTTCCTAGATGAGTTGGATTTGATCGTCGCTGAAGTATGTGGCTCGATGATTCTTCTGATTGGGCTCTACACATATGTGACCCGAAAGCAGGGCGGAGACCCTATACTTACTCAGACTATGAAGAACTGACACGTAAGTATATATATGATTGCTATCGCTAACTGCAATTACTCATATAAATTGAACCTAACATAGCACCAATATCATTATGAAAAGCTAACCCAATTTATTTATTGCACAATTCATGTTTATTCTTGCCTACTACCATGTATTTAGTCATTTGCTCAAATCTATATATGTTTTGCTCTAATTAACATGCCATATATATTGTTGTAGATATTGATGTTGATTATATGGTTTTGGGCGCCATGGTTGTTGTTCCTTGCACGGATAGATTTTGGTATCATCATACACAAATTCAGATGAATGATTGAGTCTAGAACATCTACGGATCACTATAGCAAAACTAGAGAGTGGGAAACTCTAGGAGAAATGACAACCGGAGTGATAAGCTGTTTAGGGGCAGCCATCCTCTTATTTATAGGACCTACTACACATCCCTAAAATGCCCATAGATATTTTGAGTGAACAATCCAACCCCTAGGGGCATTATGGTCTAACTCTTTCTCTATCGATCTGATGGCCACGCTTGTAACGACCCAAGTCGTTCCAATTTCAGCTCTTGAACAACGACCCTCTGAGAAATTCCTAATTTAATTCCCCAAGGACCTTGAGTGGTGTTTCATCGGTTTATGGATTCATCTATCAGAATTAGTGCTTCAATTCATGACTCAATCTAGCTAAGCTCATCAAGTCAACTCATGGTCAATGGCAGTCAACTAGGAACTTATACCGAGAAGTCCACTCTCAAAAGATGTAATCAAGATTCCTTATCCTTCTCGGAGTAACATATTGTCTATTGGATCACAAGATTGGCCCCAATGCCAAGTTGCCTAATCCCTAGCTTAATTTTTCCAAGATAGTGAATTGACGAAGTGTTCGACCATTTCAGCGGACAGTCCGCCAAAAACACAGAGACAACAAATTGAGTGGAGAGTGAGCTGATTTCCACTCATGTGGTGTGGCCCACATGTCAGCACGAATTGGAGGTATTTCCCAATAGCTGAACCTCAGCTCCACGCTTCTCCCCTCTCATTTCACTCACTCCCTCTCTCTCTCTCTAGAATGAAGAACAAGAGAAAGGAAAGGATGAACTAGAGTGAGAAAGTGGAAAAAGGAGAAGAAGGGAAGAGAGATCAAGCATGAAAAGGGCAGCAAGATCAGCCCTAGATCAAGAACTTGAGCTTCACCATATCCATATCTCATGGTTAACTCAAGAACTCCCTATTCTTGTTATCTTGAGCTCAATCCTCAAACCCTAACTCAAGTTTCTCTCCTTGCATGGATGGATCATGAGGATTGCAAGGTGCTTCATCATCCAAAGAGTAAGATCAAGAGTTGCTACAACTCAAACCTCTCAAGTTTTCCCTAGTTTCTCTCTCATATGAATTTATGGAATTTTTGCAAGAAATCTTGGAATCCATCTCTTTAGCTTGGAAGAAAGGATGCCAAGTGCTCAATCTTCAATCTTGGTGACAAGGAACTCACCAAAATCCCAAGCTAAAGTTGTCATGCCCAATCTCAATCTCTCTTTTATGGATTTCAAGATTAATCCTTGAATCACTAGTTGCACTTGCTAACCATAGCTCAAACCCTAGCTATCTTGAGCTAGCAAGCTACCTAAACCATCCTAGGAATATCTTGCACATGCATGAAACACCTATTCCTACATCTAGGTTCAAATCACCAAACCTCACTCGAAGAGTCATGGAACTTAGGTTCTATTGACAGTTTGATGGAGTGTCCATCAAACCCACGGAGAGTCCGGTAATCCCAAAACTTAACCAAATCCTACAGTCAGAACCTTTACACCCTCTCAGAGTAAAGTGGCAGAGTGTTCGGAGAGCATAGCGGAGAATCCGCCAAATTATAAAATTAGTTCCTTAAAAACCCGTAGCAACCAGTTTCCAGCGAAGTGTCCGTGGTAACTCACGGAGAGTCCGCCAATTTATAAGAATAGATTTCCAAAGAACCCGAGAGCTCCCAGTTCTTATCAGAGAGTCCATCAACTGGCATAGAGTTTCTGTCAAGAACTGTTCACCAGGAAAAACCAAGTCCCGAACCAACAGTGTTCCACGGAACAATCCGCAAATCATGAAGTGTCTATCATCTGTGACAGAAAGTCCGTCAACCTTTCCAAAGCTAAAATAGAGCCAGTTAGTCTCGGGAATCAATTCAGCGGAGTGTCCGCCACTTATAACGGAGTGTCCACCAAATGACAAAAGATGTTGTGTTGTTTAGAACAATACTCATGAGGTCAACAAACCTTAACCACACTAGGTAACAATTAGTGCAATAGTATGGTCTAGTTAGATGTCTCTTCCCAAGTTCCAAATCACAATCTCTACCTTTATCTCTTTATCGGATCATGTGGCTATCTCCAATCCTTGTATCCTCTCTTTCAGGTTTAGTTAGCTTATGAGGACCATGTATAAGTCATCATCGTCATCCTTAGTCATCGGGATGACATATTAGGCAGGCACCCCACTACTATGAACCCTATTTTGGTTACTTACTACTTGTCTCATTAAGAGTTATGCATTTCATTTGAAAATGATCAATAATTAAAATTGTTCTACTAAATTAGATGTACTCACCTAAGTAACCCTAGCCTTCACTTAACCAATGGGTTGGGATTCATTTAATGCTTAGTTCCTTATATTCGTTAGAAGTCGAGTGTGAGAAGGAAACTCACTCTCGCGCATGTAGGAGGCTTCACCAGGCTAATTTAATTATCAAAACTTGCTAGGGTGACAACTTACCTATTTGCTCAATTTGACTAAGGACCCACTCCAACTTAATATCTTAATTTTATGATCAATTTTGGTAATCTCTACTCATACGAGGGGTAAGGTCACTGTGAGTGTTGGATCTCAAGTGATATAGCTCATGGAATAATTAAGGGCCATTCATTGGGATAGTGAGTCCGAGTAACCACCCGTACAGATCACATGTCGCATATGGGGGTGACAAGCCAAGTAACTAATTGTGACTGGTCTATCCGTGAAACTGGCATGAAGGTGGCGCTGGGTAGATGGAATGAGCCGTTACCTGGGAAGCTATCAACACCCTTTCATGGATAGTCTTGGTCAGATTAGGGAAGGTTGGAGACATGAGGCAACTCTTACTCGAGCACGAGTATGGTGGTTCATCCTGTTCTCCGTGTGGATATAGTTGTACACCTCTACAGAGTTTATTTGAAAGCTTGATGTCCCTCGGGATGGAACCTTCGATTGTTCTTACTTCTAGACCCATTGTAGTGTTCGCCGATGATACTTGTTATGCGATGATTTATAATGCTAATCACCTTAATTAGGTTACTCATTACTCCTTGTCAAGAACTTGTAATTGCTACCTAATTTAATTTTGAGTCATGAGCATGTCATTCTTTAATAAACGCCATGCTTTTCTGTAAATGTATAAATGCCTGATAATTCTCTCTTGCATCCACCAAGTATTTATATGTTGGAATTAAGTCTCATGTGAGTACGAAATGTACTCATGGTGCTGTCGTTAAGTTATTTGCAGGTACTTCGGCTCGATGACAATTGAGCCGAGCTCAATAAGCCGAAGAATAGTAGACTCTGGAATGGGCGATTCCAATGTGAGCTGTAAGTTAACTCTAATGTTTGTGCATGAGTGCTTAGAAGAGATCAACCATAGAATGAGTTAATTTAATAAGTTGTAACTTCATTAACTCTGTGTTCGAATCATAATGATTACGACGGTTTTGAAATTAAATGTAACTTTTGTGTACGATAAATGAATTCACGTGATTGTTTGATAATTGGATTGTTATATGTCACTCAACCATTAAAAATATCGTGGAGAGGAGGTGCGCCTGGCACTCTGCTAGGGGCTTCGTGTCGGTCGGGACCGGTATAGGTTGGTCAAGAGGACGACACCTGTGCTTGTCAGGCAGATGGGAACACTCCCCCCCCAACAATGCTCACTTCACATATTTGCTTCGTAACCTTCACGATGATGCCACGTGTCACCCCCAATTCCTGCCGGAACCGCACTCGGGTTTTGAGGCCAAAACTCGGAAACTGTCCTACCAGTGGTTTTGAGGCCCAAACCACCAAACCGCTCGCGGATATGCTCGCCCCATGATCTCAACACGTGTCACCGTCGTCCTCGACCGCCTGATCGCCAAGTCCTCCAGTGCCTCCGCTTGACTAGCTCAACCGCCATCTTGACCCGGTCAATACGGTCCACTCCTCCATGTACACTTGTGCTCATTGGTGCCTCAGGTGTCAACCACCATGATCGGTCCTCCAGGTTCTCTGGTCCCTCGGTCCAAGCCCGACGTCCGTTCTTCACCGCTCCAGTCCATCGCCATGAACCCGCATGACCTTCACCTTCGCTGTCAACCATCGCCTCTGAGCTCCACACCTGCACACCACAAGCCAAGAGACATGTTTTCACAACCCAACTCATGCCTCAGTTAGTTCAACAACTCAACCCAAGACGCTACTCTAATTGACAATCACTCATCACAACTCGAGCCACATAGGCACATATCAACCATGTGTTTACAATCTCCCCCTGATGAGTCCATTGTCAACACCAAACACAAAAAAAAAATAAAAATAGAGAACTCGCTCAAATGACCAAAAGCCAGTGAAAAGCCAAAATGAGGTTATTTGAAATGAGCAAAGCTTGATCCCCAAAGACATGGGCAATGACTCGACGCAACCAAGCAAAAATACCTAGTCCTCAACAAGAGGCAGAAAGGGCTCAACACCACTAGCAAGAAATCAGAGCAACTTCGAAAACTCCTGAAACACTGCTAGCCCCTCCAGAAGAGGCAAAGGCTCAACACAACTAGCAAAAGCAGCTCAAATATGCAACTCTCCCTGGACAAATGCAAACTCTCACAAATGAATGCACTCTCAACAAGTTTTCCTCCTAGGGTGCTCTCCCCCTTAAGGTGGATTCTGTGTATATCTAATTCTTCCCCTTGTTGATACACGCACTCAGCAGCGAGCCTCCCAAAACTACAACTCCCCCTCAAAATATGTTATGTATGCAAGGGATGCAGAAAATACAGGAGCTTCAGGGGTATAGCAACCAGAATAAAAGATGCTCTAAGTGGTGATGTCCTATGAGTAAAGCAATAGATCCGTGTGCTAGCAAATGCTCAAACTGATTTTATGATACAAAGTGTGATGTTTAAACATTTGGATTAGTTTTAAGCAGTTTTAAGGAATAAGTTCACCACTAAAGATAACACATAGAAGGTATAAGCAGGAAATCAGGTGAACTACCTTAAACAGTGGTCAATCAACATGCCAAAGACGACCGTAAGACTTGTGTATAGCTAGACACATAATCAAGTAGGGCAGGTGGCTGCCTACGCAACTTCCATTCTAGTGCTAGGAGGATGGACCCTGCGCAAAACATCGGTGGCAGGCAACGTTGTCCTTATGATCTCGTGCTGCAGCTGCCTCGGAGAGGTTCCGATTCTTTCGATCTCAGGATGATCTCTTGGCCACGTGAACCTGATCTGGCGGATTTGTCCGAGGTTGGGCACCACCAGGCGCCAATCATCGGTGACGCCTAGTGACATCTTTTCTCTTACTTTCTGGGTCACAAAATATAACTCCACTTAGATTTGTAATGAATTTCGTAATGTTAATCGTATGTATCAATCTATATAAAAATACTAGATACCGATGGTCAAATTATGCAATAGCGCATATAGCTAGCTTTTTTATCATAATAATATTTTGATTTTTTTTTTTACTTAAACTTTTTTTTGTAAGTAGTTTTGTTTCTTTGTTTGATCACATGGAATAGGTAATCTCTCGTTGTTTGTCTTCACACGATGCTCTTATTCCACTGACCCAAGGTATAACTTGGGTGGCATGGAGTTACTGCACCAATAGGACCAGGGAGCCCATGGTCACCAAGATTGTGTGGCGCTGATCTCGCTCAACTCATGAAAGAGCTCGGGGGCGCGTTCTGCTTATTCACAAGTTCAGCATCCATGCTCACTCTGAAATCCATGAACACACTGTCGCACACTTCCTTACTCTGAAACCCGTGGATACATTACATTCTCAAAGCAAACATGGCATGCTCATATTACAAATGTAAGGCTGACAAGATTGATTGCCAACCACCAATCAGGGCTACGATAACTGATAACTCATTTGTGATAACAAACCAAAAAGGCAGACACAAACACAAGCGAACCGGAACAATGATCCATTATCTTTTCTCAACTCATGTCATGTCTACTTAAGGGGCAGGCCAGCTACAACCTCTGTTGCCTACTAAGCCAGCCTTATTTTAAAATTGTACATGTATGCAAAAGCTATAACCCCCCAAAGTTTAAAAATTATGGTATATGCACATTGCACAAATACAGACAAAGAATGCCTGCTAGCAGCTCATTCTTCGTCTTCGGTTTCCTCGTCGTCGCTGCTAGCAGCTCTGTTGTAGTTCCATCTATCCTCGACATTGTTGCCTGCCTCTTCCTCGGTCTCCTCGCTGTCATCCTCATACATCACTTTCCTCGGCCACTGCTGCTCCTCAGGGAGGTTCACAGCTGGCGACGGCGCTGCGTACCCTCCTTTGTGCTTGGGGATCTTGGCCGGTGGCATCCTAGTGGTGATGTCTGGCTTGCTCCTGTGGGAACTCTTTGAGATGCTGCGCTTTGAAGAGGCAGCGCCTTGTGGGCCACCATCCTGGTAGTGGTTGGGGTGTTCTTTTTTCAAATGGAGGTTCAGCTTGTACTCGTGGATGTATGCCTTGTCGCAACCATCGTAGGGGCAGACGTAAGGGCGCTCAGCTGAGGGAGCTGGAGGCGTTGCTGAGACCTTTGCTGGCTTAGGGGGCTGGTGTGGATCTCCAATTGCACTGTGGTTCATTGTGGACGCACCTGGATTCTGCAGGCCAACAGCCTATATTTGTCTCATTACAAAATTATTTCACAAGCAGAAATGCACACACAGTAACTGGTAAGAGATCTTACTTTCTCATGTTGTTGCCTGATATGAGCTCTTAATTTTGATTCTTGTGTAAATCTTCGGCCACATTCTGGGTACTGGCACACATGATAGTTATCCGCAGAATGTGTTTTCATGTGTGCCTTTAAATTAAAATCCAACGAAAAAGCCTGCAATAATCAAGGCACATGATATTAATAACACATATTGGCAGATAAAAACTAATAATAACAAATGCCAAAAGCTGCATTTATTTCACCAATTAGAAATATGGCATATCACATGCATTCTAGAAAGCTTCTAACGAGCCATGCAAAGATACCATACCACCAACAAAGAGTCTTGTCGGCACCACTCTGCTTGAGATTTTTCCTTACCCCGACAACAACAGAGCATTTTCAAGTATTTTAGGCTGTTTTGCACAAGGACAACACTACATATCTACTCCACGGTAGTTGCAAAACAACTATTATGAGCACAACCATTGTCTAAACATTAACTTTCTCTTTAGTATGTATATCAAAAACTTTGTGGAGTATGAAAAGGGGACCATAACTGAATCTTAACGCAACAAATGGAACAAAATTAAAAGATCAAACCTTTATAACAAAACATGGATACACCGAAAAAGAAATCAAGCATCAAACATCTCTATGTACAGTACAAATTTCTACTTCATAACTAAGTATTTCTAGTAACATGCTAGAAAAGAGAAAAGTACAAATTGCCTATGATTAGAAGAAACTACAGTCAGGAAATTAATAACAAGCACAATGGAGGGCCAGTGTGATTACCTTTCCACAACCTTCATGTGGGCACACAAAATTCTTTTCTCCTGTATGGATGAGAAAATGCCTTTTCAACTTAGAGCTATCTAAGAATTTCTGCAAAATCAGATTTAGCAGAAAAAAAAATTAGTCAAGCAACTGAAATAGAACCATGCCTTTGCAGACTGAAGATTACTCTCTGGGAGTCTGGGATGTGAGCAGGAATGATAAACAGTACCTTGCCACAGTTCTCATAGTGACAGATATATTGCCTCTCCCCATGAACATGAGCATGCTTCCTAAGAGCCCCTGCATCAAAAAATGTTTTCCCACATCCTTCGTAGCTGCATAGAAAGAGAACCTCAGAGTTCAGTTCAGGCGTTGCCGACTCTGCCCCCTGCTCCTTGTCCTTAGCCTTCAAAGCGGCCAGTCTATCCTCTATAAATAAATACAGTAATAATATTAACAAAAGAATGAAAAGATTAAGCTGAAGGAACAAGAAAGAATTCAACTACTTCATAGTTATTAACAGTAATAAAACAATCGGAATATCCAACAAAGAATTCCGCCTTCTTGTGTGTATTTGTCGGCAAATTGAGTGAGAACTTTATACTCTTCATAAATGCTCCATCCGTTCTAAATTTTAAGACGTTTTATCTTTTCTAGATACATAACCTTTGTTATGCATTTAGCTATACATTATATCTAGATACATAGTAAAAGCAATGTATCTATAAACAATGTTTTCTGATCGTCCGATTAATCGTCCTTATCGGTACTTAGCACTTGATTAGGCCCTCCGATTCGATCAGAGCGATCAGAAACCTGATCGTCCGATTAATCGTCGATTACTCGCGATTAATCGTCCGATTAGGTCTCTTTGCCGATCAGCACTAAATAGGCAGATGGGCTACTTCAGTTTACTGGGCTATATTTATTTGGGCCAGGCCCATTAGGGTTTCTCTTATATACCTCACCCCCACTCTTTCTCTCCTCAGTCCTCAGTACTCCTCACTCCCGCTGCGTGCAGCTGAGCTCCATCTCTTCCCTGCTGCGTGCATCTCACTCCCTCCTCCCTCCCTTCCAGTTCCAATCCAAGCAGCCCATCCGTGGATCTTCCCCGCTGCTTGCTGCTTCCTCCTCCCTTCTGCTGCAGGGTCACCTATTCTCTTCCCCACCTGCAGGCTGCAGGTCCAGGGAGCACGAAGATGAGCTCCTCCTCTAAAGGTGAGTCATTAAATCGGCTTTGTTCTGTCATTTCTGTCATCTCCTTTCCTCTGCACTATGCTCAAATCTTGATGCTTTGTTTCTTTGGCTCTTTGCTGAACTTGCGTAGATGAAAATCGAAGGCGGCAGCTTGCAGTGGAAGTCATCATGCCTGGGCCTAATCCTGAAGGAGGTGCTGGTGCAAGCTCATCAGTTGCATCAGGTGGTGCTGGTTCAGTATCCTCAGCTGCTCCAGATGTTTCAGCCCTTGTAGAAAAGGCTATAGCAGCACTGCTTCCAGAACTTGCTCAGCAGGCTAAAGATCCCAAGAGGAAGGCTCGATCTCAAGACCCAGGATGGAAGTATGGGTGGTGGCCAGATCCTACGAAGAAGGAATTTATTCAGTGCATTTTCTGTAAGAAGGTAGTGCCTGCAGGAATCGGTCGGTTCAAGATGCACCTTGCTGGGGGTTATGGGGATGCAGTGAAGTGCCCAAAACCACCTCCAATAGTCCAGCGAGAGATGACTGTTTACTTGAAGAAGAATACAAGGACTACAATTGTGGCACTTCCTGGAGATGGTGAACAAGAACAAGAAGCAAATGAAGAGGATGAAGTTACTGAAGTTGAACCAGCGAAAGTACCAAGTTCTGGGACAAGACTCAAGCGAGCACAATCAGAAGCAAAGAAGAAAATAGCTCAAGCTGCCATTACTTCCTTTGTGGTTGCGGGTCATACTAAAGCAGCAACTCAAAAGAACACCAACACCAAGTCAGTTAGTGCCATGCTTCGCAGGACACCAGAAGTAGTTACAGAAAGGCATAAATCCAAGACTTCTCAGCCCACTATAGAGCAGTGCACAAAGAAAGATAAAGAGGCTAAACAAATTGTTGATGATCATGTTGCTGATTTCTTCTATGAAAATGGTATACCATTCAATGTCATTAATTCGAGAAGTTGGGAGATAATGCTTGAGTCCATTGGGCAGTATGGACATGGGTACCGCTCACCAACCTATGCATGACATTAGGGAATCATTGCTTGAAAGGGCTGTCAACAGGACAGCAGAACTAAGAAAGAAGCATGAGGAGAGCTGGAAAGAATATGGCTGCACTCTCATGTCCGATGGTTGGACGGATACAAGCCACCGCCATATAATCAATTTTCTTGCCAACAGTCCAGCAGGGACCTTCTTCCTAGGTTCAGTGGATGCTTCAAGTGAGATAGCAAATGCACAAATGCTAGCTGATTTGTTGGAGCAGCAAGTTGACAAGATTGGGAAGGAATATGTGGTGCAGGTTGTCACAGACAATGGGGCCAACTTTAAGGCAGCGGAAAGGATTCTAATGGAGAGGATCCCAGATTTGTTTTGGACACCTTGTGCTGCCCATTGTCTGAATTTGTTGCTTGCAAGACATTGGTGAGATAAAGGAATTCAACAATGCCATCAATTGGGGCAAGAAAGTGTGCAGATTTCTATACAAGCATGGGAGGATACTTGATCTAATGAGACAGAAGATAGGTGGAGATCTTGTGAGACCAGCTGTGACTCTATTTGCTACTTCTTACCTAACATTGGCAAGTATGTACAAGCACAAGAATGGCTTGAGAGCTTTAGTTGTTAGTGAAGAATGGCAGGCTAACAGTCTGTCTAACAGTAGTGAAGGCAAACAAGTTGAGGATATTGTCCTTTCCATGCCTTTTTGGAATAGAGTAGAGTGTTGCTTGAGAGCTTCACAGCCCCTTCTCGTCGCTCTAAGGATTGCAGATGGGGATGAGACACCAGCAGCTCCTAAGATCATGGCAGCCATGGATCATGCAAAGACCACCATCAAAGATTCTTTAAAAGCTAAAACCGACTTGCTTAAAGAAGTAATGAAGCGCTATGATAATAGGTGGGAAAACCAAATGCAGCAGAAGTTGTATGGGGCAGCCCTATTCTTGAATCCAGGCAAGTTCTTTGCCTTAAGAGAGAAAGACACGAGAAAAGCTGCAAGGCTAAGGATCATGTTCAATGAAATTTTATACAAAATGGTGGCGGATGACAGTGAACAATCCAAGATTTCTCGTCAAGCTGATGATTATGAACAGTCTGAAGGTGAAGGCTTCTCAATGCCATTAGCAATAAGGGACAGAGACAAAAAGAACCCTAGTAAGTTTTGGATATTTTAAAACCTTCAATCCTTCTCAATATTTGTTTTGTTATGACCTGATTATTAGGTAATTGTGTTTCAGTTCGCTGGTGGAATTCCTATGGTGGCTACTCATTTGAGCTCCAAAGTCTAAGCAAAGAAAATTATTAGTCTTTGCTGCTCTGCATCAGGTTGTGAGCGTAATTGGAGTGTTTTTTCCATGCAAGTACCACTACTAGTTCGAAGTAAAATCAATTATGTATTTGCGATATTGCTTGCAAACCAATGTGTTGTTCATTATTTTTTATGCAGTTCCACACCAAAAAGAGGAACAGATTAGAGCACAAGAGGTTAAATAAATTGGTCTATGTCAGTTACAACAAAAAGATGTCAAACAGGTTTCAAAAAATCAGAGAGCTTGGTTGCAAAGGACAGAAGAGCAACCCTCTCAGCGCTAGATGAATTTCAGTGGAATAATGAATGGGTGGATGAGGATTGTGAGGAATCGACTTGGGCTGTTGTTGATGAAGCTATTGGTGCATCTGAGAATCTACAGGGCCGCAACTTGCCTAGGGCTGCTGCTGCTCGTGCAGCAAGCCTCTGTCAGCCAGATGTATACCACGAAGCGTCCAAGGACTGCTGCAGCTGTAGCTGCAGCTCCAGATAGCATTGATGATGAAGATGATGACCATGAAGCACAAGTTCAGCCAGATGCATCTAATGCTGAAGTAGGAATGGAGGTGGATGGAGACTCGGGTGGAGATGGAGGAGAAGGCTTCAATTTGGATGATGATTTGCTTATTTAGATTTAGATGGCTGCTGAATGCTGATTGAATGGCAGCTAGTGTTATCTTAAAAACTCTGAATGTTGTTTGCAGTGTTTAATTATTTAGTTTGTAGTATGTACTCAGTACTCGTACTATATTAAGTAAGCTGTGGACTATGCTAGTTTTCGTAATTCCTACTTTTCTGGATCTGGATTGAGTATGTGCTGCTGTAATACTGTCAGTCTATCACACTATTCTTTTGCATCTACTTACTCAAGTTATCTATTATTCCTGCAGAAAATCAGCAAACATATGGAGGCTAGGACAAGAATATGGAGTCAGATCTCATAGGTAAGTAACCAACTAACTAGAAATATGCTCGATGTCTACTATATAAATATATAGTATATGGTATATTATATATATACCATCATATATGATATATACTTATATAGTCCTGCACTCCTGCTATATGTTGGACGATTATATGGACGATTAGACCGATCAGAGGTCGATTAATCGTCCTGATCGTCCTAATCGGTACCAGACCGATTAGGAACGATAAGCCGATCAGAAAACATTGTCTATAAAAGCCAAAACGTCTTATAATTTAGAATGGGGAGAGTAAGTTGGGTTACATTGTCCAAACCAGTTAGGAGTCAGCAATCCAAAAAAAACACATTGGTATGCTGGTGACAGAATGTACTAAGTTTTCCTCTAGTTTCAACTGAACTTACCACTCTTACTTGGAGACTAACAAGCAATCAAGCATATATATGTATTGCCTCTACTGAAATCTCAATTTTTTTGAGTGGAACTAAACAATCATCCTTCCGTGCGCTGCAGAAGTATTACAATTTAGAAATATGTGATGCAATCAGTACAAGAAACATGAAAAGACTTGGCTTGATCCACCGGTCTTGTACAGGCCTCTCAAGTAATTGGGAATTCGCATGGATATGGATGAATCGCTGGTGAAAAGCACCAGAGAGGGCAGTTCTCAGTGCAAAACATGACTATGACATGACAGTACAGTCACAGAATAAAAGGCTGCGTTTTGACAACAGCAGCAGCAGCAGCAAGCAATCAGCGGGCGCAGCGTACCTCGCACCCACTTGTAGAGCGTGCAGGGGCCTCCGGCGACGACCAGATCTTGCGGGACCCTGACGAGACAACAGGTCAGATGGAAATCGAAGAGCGGGACTAACGAGGGGAGGAGGGGGACTGTCAGAGCCATCGGACGGGCAAGTGGTCAACTCACCACTCCTTCACCCAGCGGTAACGGCGGCGGGCGACCTGCATCTCCGGACGCGGCGGGGGCAGAGAGCCGGCGGGCGGCAGCGGAGGAGAGGGGGAGCGCTAGGGATTGGGGACCGTGGAAGAAAAGGGGAGCGTGGAGGGGTGGGTAGGAAGACTAGGAGGAGCACGAGGCGGAGTCGTCCTTGGTGCGATAGGATTGGGCATGGTGGTGACCGCCCCGCCCCAGGCTCCGCGAGGAGATAGATGTATGGCTATGGATGCCATGCCCGACTCGGCGACTCCCAGCGCCGTCCGACTCCTAGCTTAACACGGTGGGGTGGGGCATCTGATGGCTCGAGGCACCGCGTTTCTTCTGCCTTTTTCGGGGCGTGCGCTGGTGTGCTTCGTCTTCCGTGGTGCGGAACAATGGGGGTTTGCCGTCTACTACGGAAAGAGTAGGAGGCCGATAGGGTTAGAAAAGCAAATGGGCATAAATTAAAAAAAAACATAAATTTTGCCAAAAAAAAAAAGGAACATCGACATTCTCATCTACAATTTACAAAAAAAATTATCAACTTCAACTTTCTATGAGCGTATATAAAACAACAAATGCCTATACCGTGGGTCCATACAATGCCCTAACGTAGATGAGGCTATGTGGGCCCATTGATAGAAAAATAAAAATTAATCACACCAAAAGTTCTAGTACCCATTTATTAGCAGCTTGTTCATTTGGTCGTAAACAATCGTGGATTATAAGTCAGAACAGTATTTTTCTTTACACCAAACCAGCCAGCAGTAATAATCCACGATCATTTTAGTCGAAACGAATAGGCCGTACAACATCTTGGGAGTCTTCAGCTACTCCAAGAACGTCATCGTTCGTACATCATCAGGCTTGGTACGCGGTGTTCGTCACACTCCTTTCTTTTCATATTGCTCAATTCTGTTACTCTTCTATTCGTTGTTGTTCTTACTAATTGACCATGTGCATGCATTCCCAGCGAGTGCTCTTCAACCTGTGCCCTCGTGGGCAAGCTCATCGAGTTCGGGTTCACATCGTCTGCGGAGTCTCTCATTCTTCTGCGAAGACTCCACAAATATCTTTTCTGTCATTTCGTTGCACGAGCCTCAGCAAAAAAACATCGCCAACTCTACTTCCACGGCTCCACCCCTCTAACTCCGCCTACGTTGTTCGCCCAGCTCCTGCCTCCCCTTCCCCTCTCTCTCTCTCTCTCTCACTCCCTCTCCCTCTCCCTCTCCCTCTTTCCCCACGTGGTGGCTAAAAAGATCATAAATGGCTAGGGAGAGTGAATAGTCTATAAAATTTTTTAGAACAATACTAAGATAAATGATTAAATAATTAAATGGTGAAGCGAATGTTGCGCTAGCATTACAAGAGTTGCAAGCCACCTATCTACACGTCTAGTATATTATGATCTCTATGTATCAATTAATGGCTATGTCACTACTTTACACTAGTGGGCTAACTAAGCAAGCAATTCAACTAATTACTTCTATACTACAATAGAGAACTATGTAACACCTTAGGTGTTTGGCTTCCACAAAATTGCATTTCATTTCATAAACATGTGCATCATCTACCTCATCATGCCATTGTACTGAAACATGTATATGCAACATTCTCAATTATGTTTGTTTCATACTTGATTGCTTGTGAATGGTAGTAGTGCCATATGTGAATGCAACATGAGTTTCTCATACCTTGAAACATGGCAACATGGTAGTAATATGACAAGTTTAAAAATTACAACAAAGTCATGAAATATGTGAAACATGGAATTACAACATTAAAGTAAAATTTAGTGTTTTGTTGCTTCATCACATGTGATACTTAGAAGTTAGTGTAGCCCTTGTGTAGAGTGGTTAATTATGGTCTAATACACCTTAACTACACTTAGGGTAATTGATGGGACATTGTTCATGTGGATCAAAATGACTAAATTGCCCTCTAGGTGAAGGTTTGACTTAGGGTGACCTATAGAGTGCCACAGTTTGACTGATTCAAAAGACTAACCTAGAAATCTTGCATGGCTGTGCACCCTTTACCAAAGTTGTAGCCAATTGATCAAGGAACAAAAGTTGTTTTATGATCAACTCATGAAAATGTGTGGAACAGCCTCAAACATGACCCACAAGTCAGAATTGGGGTGGAATTCTACACTTAGAATTTTTCTAAGTCCTTAAGACGATTTTCAATTTCGTGTATCAATGTTTGGAGCCTTGTATCTCCCTAACCAGGCCGAACCAACTCGAGCTCCAATTAACGAAGTTGTAGTACTCACTTAGGTCTTCAATTTTGTTAACTATACCATGAACCAAATCGCCACCATTTGGGAGTTACGGATCGTCGAATTCACGTTGTCAGTCGTGTCATCAGGCGTCGATTCAGTCCGTTTCAGAAAACTGACAGAGCCCGCCATGGTCGACCGGCTCATAAGCTGAACACCGCATGGCGTGCATGCTCTGCCAACGTCTCCACGTCACGTGTCCGAGCTCCAGATGAAAGCCAGCGCCTCGCCACTCGCTCTTCAGCTCGCCAGTTCACTCTCTGCCATCTCCTTCCTCCGCGAGCACGGAGACCGGGACGCTGTGGCAGCCGCCGAGCCAAAATCCACCTCAACCGAGCGCCTTGGTCCGATTCATTAGAGCCACAGCAGCACTGTGAGTTCCTCCACATCCACGACCACACCGTCATCGCGTTTTTGCCTCAGGTAGAGCTCACCGTGAGCGTGGCTCCACCGGGTCGCCATGATCGCCGCCGGCAGAGCTCGCATGCGGTTGTGTCGCTCGAGCCCCTTGCTGTCTCATCTTTTCCTTGCTATGGGTCCTGGGTGTGATGCTGATGCTCGTAGGGTCACCCACTAGGGCAGTGACGCCGTCGCCTCGCTGGAGCCGGCCAACCCATGGTCGTGCACCGCCATGGCCGTCGTCGTTTCCTTTAGTCACGATAATAGCTACAATTGAGGGTGTCCCTAGATGCGCATGGGTGAGGCGAACACCGTAGCACCGATGGCCTCGCCGGAGCTGCCACCGGCGATGAGCTACGCCGCCGTCTTTTCTTCCTCCCCTGTCTGTCTCTCTATCGTGCGGGACCCGCGCGTTAGTCGTCGAACTCAGGCGGGAGCCAGCGTGGGCTGCGCCGAGTTCTGGGCCGCGCTGGTGTTTGCTGGCGCACGCGTTGCGGGCCGCCGTGTGCTTTCAGGCCGGCCCAGCAGTAGGGTTAGGGTTTCAAATTTGTTTTGTTTATTCTTTTTCACAGATTTGTGTACATTTTCAAAAATATGTATCTCCTAGTTGGCAGATTCAAATGATGTGGTTCTAATTTTGTTGGGTTTATGATAATGTCTAGTTTATATTAAAAATATAATTTATGCCATGTTCTGTTATGAAAAATGGAGTTGCTAATTATCTCTTTTAATCCTGAGAGAAATAGGAGTAATTATATCTTTTTCTATGTAGCTCCAAATGGCATGAAATTTTTATGGTGTACTTCTCATATCATGAATAGCTTGTAGTTAAATTTTCATATATTTTGGACACTGTATGTAGGAGATAGAAAATTCTCTTGTTTGCATGAATGGATCTTGTGTGAATTTTCATAATTTTTCTATAGATCCAGTAAGGGTAAAATTTGGTGAGTGCTATTCTTATGCTAGAATGATGTTAAGAAAAAAATGTGAAATCTATTGCTTGACACTTTTCATTAGGATTTCCTAATTATGCTAGAAATAGCCCTGCCATCTGTTATTTTTGATACAGCAAGTTATGCTTGCTCAATGGCTTTAAAATTTTTATGATAGTCTATGTGAAGCATGAGATAGCTACTGTAATTTTTGTAGATTTTTCTGAACAGTTTTACTATATATTGCTTTAATCACCTAATTAATTAAATAAATTAGTAAAGGGCATTAAATAATTTATTTAGAAGTTGGCACTATACTTTCTGATGTTCCTCTGGTATGTGAAACAAGTTGGTAAACTTGGTTTGGTCCAATTATGCTTTTGCATCATCACTAAATAATTAATTTAGTAAACCTGTTATTTCTGGACAGATTCTATGTTTACCTTAATTCAACTTGGTTAACTTAAGAATCATGCTTTGATGTTTACAAATGAATTGTAGAGAATTTCATAAGCTTTCCAGAATGTCCTCATGCAAGTCATTTGAATTTATAGAACTCTGGTTATGATTGAATTAAGGAACTACTCGTTGCATATAAAACCTTAACTGTTGATTTAAGTATGCCTTTACTATTTCTAAGTTTGTGGTAATGTTCCTAGGTGTTAGGCCTTTAATTGAAGACGAGCATCTTTATCTTAGGTTATGTAAGTTAGGTAAGTTGGTCTTGTTCTTCAAGTTAAGTTAGATACATATTTTAAAGTGATTTGAATAGAGCTATTCTTAATCGGTAAACGAGTGTCCAGTGATGTTTCGTTAAACACTTACTATGATCCATTCATCATGAGCATCATGTCATTCCTTATGCATCCATGATATTTATCTTATGCATCGGCATGCAATAGGTGTACCGGAAGGTGTGACACTGCTGGAATTCGAGGAACCGGGCGAGCAGCAGCAGCAAACACCGGAGGTTCAGGAGGTGCAGCCCTCAGAAGAAGTGCCAGACGAGGTCGCCGTTGAGTGCCCGGATCACCGTCCGTGCAACTTTGTGAAAGGCAAGCCCTAGAGCATATTAAGCCTCCTAATTTCTGAAATACAGTTAAAGTATTATTGTTACATATATATATTGTTGCATTAAGTTTAGGTGTTGGATGCAAACACTTGCTGCATTGGTTATCCAATCCTTGTCCAGATATTGATACCCTGAATCCTATGTAGCTTAGGCTCATATAGTGCTTAGCCCTACTTAAACGCGGTAGAAGTCAGGTGATTTCCTGTCACCTGCGAGATATAGGGACATACATATAGCATGGTTGGCTATATTTGCTATCGAGGAAAAGAACATGTCTCTACTTTTGCATCATCACCAAAGTAGATACACTAAATAACATAATGGTTTAGAAAAGATGATATGATGATGACAGCCTTATTATACCAGCTATGGTTAATATTGATTGCTCCTAATAAGTAAGTGCTCTAGTATAGGTGCAAATCTAGTGGACAGGTAAATGATGATAAGCTTGATGCTAAGTTTAAATTGGGCACAATATTCATAAGCTCTTTTATGCAACTGTGTCAAGCTAGCCCACCTCACAAGCCTTGCATGACCCTTGGTGTCTTTTATTTTTTGTTTTGACGGGTAAGTCTAGCTGAGTACCTTCTCGTACTCAGGGTTTATCTCCCACCTATTGTAGATGACCAGTTCTACTTTGGTTGCTGCAAGTATTGCCTTCTCCTGGCTGGGGATGAAGACTAGACTATTGGGCGTGGTCTCTCCTAGTTCTCATATCTGAAGATGCTTTTGTGGGACATGACTAAGATCTGGCGATGTATTTGAAACTATGAAGTTATGTACTAAACTATGTTGCTTCCGCAAATTTGAACTTGGTTTGTAATATTTTATTTGAACTCTGATGGATGTAATCCGAATGCTACTTGTGAAATGTTGTAACGAATGATGTGTTGTGTTGAATCACTACGATCTTGGTTTGTATGTCGAGAGTTGGTTGAAATCCTTTGTGATTTTCGGACTACCGGGATTATGGGAGCTTAAGTACAGGAATTTGATCACTTCGGTGATTGTTTTTGTACTTACGTTCTTATGATTTGATCGGTTCTGTTACAGTTGGCATCGGAGCAAGATTCGACACTAAACATGTCATTTGTGTATTTAAAACAAAAGTATTTGTGAAAATTCTAAATTAAATACTAAGTATTGCCAGTGGCCATATCCTTTATGCCCAAATAAGGACTCTTAGGTGGCTTATTAAAGTACTAACTTGGGGGTTCCTACTTGTTTCTGTTTCGTTGTTCATACGGCGTGCTATTGTATGGATGCCATCCGCTTGGGTGGTAATGTATGGATCAAAATACCTCTATGCTCTGGTAAGTGGGAGTTGTGAGAGCATGACCATCCAACCGTCGGTCTAGGGGAGAGTAGTTGTGGTTGCTCGCATACTTACATGTTCGATCATGTATCTATGAGAGTACTTAAATATGAGTATCTCTGTCGGGTAGCTGTGATACTAGAATATATACATCGGGGGATGTATGTATGAAAGTATTTAGTTTACTGCTTACTTTACATGCATTTTGGGAAATTATTGGGCTGAAATGAAATTTTCTGCAAGTACACTAACAACGTATCGTTGTAGATCGACTAGCTACTGTATACGAGAGAACGTATGTATGCCACTATATATTTCGCTAGCCTTTAAATTTTTCTAGGTTTGTGAGGACGTACGGATCATGCATGCATCATGTTCAAGCATACATGGCATTTCTTGCATTACTCCCTCCTTTAAAATATGATGGTCCCAACTAATTAAATTTCGTATCCCTTAAATGATTCTCCCCTTACATTGCAACTTTTTGCTACAGATGGCGCGCACGAAATGCACTGCTCGCAAGTCCGCCGGAGGCAGGGTGCCTCATCACCAGTTAGCTCCTCGTGGGCCCCGTCTGGAGCCTACTAAGGCGGAAAGGCTGAGGGCAGAGCTGGCCCAAATGACTGCTGAGAGGAGTGCGGCTCAGCACCGTTTGGAGCAAGTAACGCAGGAACGGGACCAAGAGACCCTAGAGGTTCAGAGGTTGACAGTTGCTCACCGCAACTATGAACATATGTTGATTCACGTGCTGAACCAGCGGAATGAAGCCTAGCATGAAGAGAATGTGTTGAGAGCACGACAAGTAGAGCTGGAGCAGCAGTTGGCAGTTGCCGAAGAGTACAATGACCATCTCCATGAGGAGGTTCACCTGTTACACAATCAACTTCACCCTCTCCTGCCCCCTGATGATGAGGATGAGATGGGCTCTGGTGTCATCATGGCTGAAGGTGATGATGACATTGAGGTCAATGGACCTGAGGACGTTCCACCTGAAGAGGAGGAAGATGAGGAGTTAGAGCCTGCTAGTGATGAAGATGGAGGAGAGATCTTCGACACTGACTTCGAGGATGATGCGTAGTTTAGCTTACTACTTAGCTAATGCGCTAGAATTAGTCTTTTGTTGATCCTCATGCATGAATGAGTAGCTTTGTAATAAGTTAATCGTTGGGATGTAATATTGAACCCTATGTTATCTTGGATGTAAGTTTGGAACCTCTATGGCTTGGATGTAACCTATCAAACATGTTATGCTCCACGTATGTGAGCCTTTGATAAATTCCGTCTTTGCGGTCTATAGATCTCGTTGTTGGTTAAGTTCATCGCATTAATGTGTCAATTGATGCACTTGATGAGTTGTGTGATTGTGATGAATGATTGTTCCTCTGTTGATTATATAAATTCATTCTCTCTAATGGAATCAGTTTGGCATAATTATACAATTCATCTACAAAAATTTCCACATCGTCAGTGCTCATTGGCTATACATTTTGCAGATGGCTTATAACCTTCGTCGCGGTCGTAGCATGGGAGATGAGGAACAACCACCTCCTCCACCGCCCACACCAGCTGAGTTAATGCAGACAATTGTCGAAAGTCAGCGCATGCTAGCTGAGGCTATGCGCCAAATGGCTAACCACGAGGATCGACATGTCCGCCAGGGACCCAAGTCAAACCAGTACAATAGCTTTAAGGACTTCATGGACACAAAGCCTCCTATCTTTAGAGAGGCAGAAGAACCATTACAAGCTGATGAATGGTTGAGTACGATAGAGCAAAGGTTTGGATTACTCCATTTGACAGAAGGTATAAAGGCCTTGTATGCAGGACACCAGCTCCAAGGCCCTACAGGCATCTGGTAGATCCATCATAGGACCACCTTCCCTGCAAACATTGAGGTGGTTTGGGGCTAGTTCTAGGAAGCTTTCAGGGGACATTTTATCCCTTCTGGTCTCATGGCCATTAAGCATACCGAGTTCATGAAGCTAACTCAAGGCAACAAGAGTCTTACTGAATATCTCCAGGCATTTAACAACCTGGTGAGGTATGCTCCCGAGTTTGTTGATACTGACACCAAAAGGATAGCTAGTTTCAAGAGGGGACTTTCCCCTAAACTGATGAGGTCTATGGGCAACTACAAGTGTGTCACCTTCAATGAGTTTATCAGTGACACCCTGACTCAGGAGAATAATGATAAGGTATATGCTGCTTCTAAGAACCATAAAAGAAACTTTGAGGCAGGTGCTTCTCAATCTAAGGCACTAGTGGTATCCAAAACCCAATCTCATCCACCCAATGCTAATGTCCGGTACCGCCCACCTCAGAAGAAGAATCAAGCTAAAATTGGTTTCCGCAAGGGGTACACAATTTCCTTGCCAAAGAATATCTCTAGGTAGGGCAGCTCCAATGTCCCGCCAGTAAACAGGCCATGCTAGAACTATAACAAGCCTGGTCACTGGGCTAGTATGTGTCCCTATCCTCCCAAGAATGCTCAAGGAAATGTCCATCAGGGGCGTGTTCACTACACTACTATAGAGGAAATTCCTACTGGTGAAGTGGTCACTGCTGGTAAGTTCCTTGTTAATGATCACCCTACAGTTGTGCTCTTTGATTCGGGTGCTTCGCATTCCTTTGTGAGTTCTACTTTTGCATCTAAGCATAAGATGAATGTGATTACAATTGTCAAGGGTGGTTATTGTATTAGTGCTACTGGAAATAATATCATGACTAACCAAGTAGTTAAAGATGTAAAGATTGAGATTGGGGATCGAGAGTTCCTTATGGATCTTGTAGTTCTACCGGGGGTAGGAATCGATGTAATCCTAGGGATAAAGTGGATGAGCGGGAATGGAGTGTTGATCGATACATCAACCCGTGTGGTAATGTTGAGAGATCCTATGGATAAGAAGGGTTTTCTAGTGCAGTTACCTTGTGATATCGCTATCCACAATACAGCTAATGCTACCCTAGCCAAAGCCATTGAAGATATACCGGTTGTTTGTGAGTTTCCAGAGGTCTTCCTTGATGACTTGCCTAGATTACCTCCGGACCGTGATGTAGAATTCAAGATAGAACTCATTCTAGGTACGGCTCCTATTTCTCGAAGGCCCTATAGAATGCCGCCCAATGAGTTGGCTGAGCTGAAGATTCAGTTGAATGAGCTATTAAAGAAAGGTTTGATTCGGCCTAGTTCTTCTCCTTGTGGTTGTTCGGCTATTTTTGTGAAGAAGAAGGACGAGTCTCTGCGCATGTGCGTGGATTATTGCCCCCTTAATGCTGTTACTATCAAGAACAAATACCCTCTTCCTCACATCGATATTCTGTTTGATCAGCTCTCCAAAGCTAAGGTATTCTCCAAGATCGATTTGAGGTCTGGCTACCATCAGATCAAAATCCGTCCTAAAGATATACCTAAGATAGCTTTCTCTACTCGTTATGGCTTGTTCGAATACCTTGTCATGTCCTTTGGGTTGACAAATGCTCCAGCACACTTTATGTACCTAATGAATTCAGTATTCATGCCGGAATTAGACAAGTTTGTAGTCGTGTTCATTGATGATATCCTTGTATATTCTCAGAATGAAGAAGAACATGCTGAACATCTGAGAATTGTTTTAACTCGATTACGTGACAACCAGCTCTATGCTAAGTTCAGCAAGTGCGAATTCTGGTTGAACAAGATACCTTTTCTAGGTCATATGTTATCTGGAGATGGAATTTCGGTTGACCCTACTAAGGTGCAAGAAGTCCTAGAGTGGAAGGCACCTACTACGGTCATAGAAGTCCGAAGTTTCCTGGGTTTGGCTGGCTACTATCATCGCTTTATCCCAGATTTCTCAAAAATCGCCAAGCCCATGACTCGACTACTTCAAAAGGATGAGAAGTTTGTGTGGACTCCGAAGTGTGAAGAGGCTTTCCACACTTTGCGAACCTTACTAACTTCTGCTCCTGTATTGGCACAACCTGAGATCGAGAAGCCCTTTGATGTCTATTGTGATGCATGTGGCACCGGTTTGGGGTGTGTTCTTATGCAGGAGGGCCAAGTCATTGCTTATGCTTCGCGCCAGCTTTGAAAACATGAAGTCAATTATCCTACCCATGACTTAGAGCTAGCCGCGGTTGTTCATGCCCTGAAGATTTGGAGACATTACTTGCTAGGTAATGTGTGCAACATCTATATTGACCATAAAAGTCTCAAGTACATCTTTACTCAACCCGAGCTGAACATGCGTCAACGACGATGGTTAGAATTAATCAAAGACTACAACCTTCAAGTGTACTACCATCCTGGTAAGGCAAATGTGGTTGCTGATGCCTTAAGCAGAAAGGCCCATTGCAATTCCTTAGTTAGTGAAGACTTTCATCTGGCACACCTCCTTCATCCTGTAGTACTCCACAATATCACTGTGGATTGCTCTCTTAGAAGTCGAATTATCGAACTCCAGAAGACTGATGTGGGTGTGTTTCACATCAAGCGTAAGATGAAAGATCAGGAGACCAAGCACTTTAGGGTCGATGACAAAGGAATTCTCTGGTTTAATGATAGGCTTGTAGTACCCAAAGATAAAGAACTTAGAAATCAAATTATGGCTGAAACCCATTCTTCTAGATTGTCCATCCATCCTGGTAGCAGTAAAATGTATCAAGATCTCAAGCTGTATTATTGGTGGACCAAGATGAAGAAAGAAATCGCAGCCTACGTGGCAAGGTGCAATAACTATTGCAGAGTCAAGGCTATTCACATGAGGCTCGGATTATTGCAGCCACTCTCTATTCCTGGCTGGAAGTGGGAAGAAATTGTTATGGATTTCATTGTTGGGTTACCCACTACCAAAAAGGGTTGTGATTCCATCTGGGTTATCGTAGATCGTCTAACTAAATCCGCTCACTTTATTCCGATCAAGTCTACATATCACCCTCACAATTATGCTGAGATTTATTTTTAACAAGTGGCATGTCTCCATGGTGTACCCAAATCCATTGTTTTAGATAGAGGACCGCAATTCATGGCTCACTTTTGGGAGTGATTACATCAGAACCTTGGCACTCATCTAATCCACAGTTCTGCCTATCATCCGCAAATATCAGGACAGACTGAGCGTGTTAATCAAATTCTTGAAGACATGCTTAGGGCTTGTCTTATCTCTTGCAAAGGCTCTTGGGAGGAATGGTTGCATCTCGCTGAATTCTCTTATAACAACAGTTATCAAGAGAGTATCAAAATGGCTCCTTTTGAAGCTCTTTAAGGCCGCAAGTGTAGGACTCCTTTAAACTGGGTAGAACCCGGGGAAAGAAGATTCTATGGTATTGATTTTGTAAAAGATGCCAAAGAGCAAGTCCAAACTATACAGAAGAATATGACTACCGCGCAGGCTAGACAAAAGAGCTATGCTGATAAGAGAAGAAAATCTATTGAGTTTGAAGTAGGTGACCATGTTTATCTAAAGGTATCCCCTATAAAAAGAGTAAAATGTTTTGGAATTAAAAGGAAGCTTGAGCCTTGATATGTTGGACCTTACTGCATTATCGAGAAAAGTGGAAGAGTAGCCTATAAACTCGATCTACCACGTGAAATGGGAGCTATATTCCTAGTATTCCATGTGTCTTAGCTGAAGAAGTGTCTCCGTATTCCTGAGGAAAGAATAGCAACGAGGAGAATCGAATTGAAATCTGATCTTTCTTATGAGGAGAAGCCCATGCAGGTTCTGGATACTCAAGAAAGAGTGACTCGTAGATGAGTAGTTAAGTTATACAAGGTAGTTTGGAGTAATCATAGTGATCGGGATGCAACCTGGGAGCGGGAAGATTATCTAAAGGAAAATTATCCGGCTTTCTATATTAAATGGTACACTTTCTAAATCTCAGGATGAGATTTTTCTAAGGGGGAGGGCTGTAACACCTTAGGTGTTTGGCTTCCACAAAATTACATTTCATTTCATAAACATGTGCATCATCTACCTCATCATGCCATTGTACTAAAACATGTATATGCAACATTCTCAATTATGTTTGTTTCATACTTGATTGCTTGTGAATGGTAGTAGTGCCACATGTGAATGCAACATGAGTTTCTCATACCTTGAAACATGGCAACATGGTAGTAATATGACAAGTTTAAAAATTACAACAAAGTCATGAAACATGTGAAACATAGAATTACAACATTAAAGTAAAATTTAGTGTTTTGTTGCTTCATCACATGTGATACTTAGAAGTTGGTGTAGCCCTTGTGTAGAGTGGTTAATTATGGTCTAATACACCTTAACTACACTTAGGGTAATTGATGGGACACTGTTCATGTGGATCAAAATGACTAAATTGCCCTCTAGGTGAAGGTTTGACTTAGGGTGACCTATAGAGTGCCATAGTTTGACTGATTCAAAAGACAAACCTAGAAACCTTGCATGGCTGTGCACCCTTTACCAAAGTTGTAGCCAATTTATTAAGGAACAAAAGTTGTTTTATGATCAACTCATGAAAATGTGTGGAACAGCCTCAAACATGGCCCACAAGTCAGAATTGGGGTGGAATTCTACACTTAGAATTTTTCCAAGTCCTTAAGACGATTTTTAGTTTCGTGTATCGATGTTTGGAGCCTTGTATCTCCCTAACCAGGCCAAACCAACTCAAGCTCCAATTAACGAAGTTGTAGTACTCACTTAGGTCTTCAATTTTGTTAACTATACCATGAACCAGATCACCACCGTTTGGGAGTTACGGATCGTCGAATTCATGCTGTCAGTCGTGTCATTAGGCGTCGATTCAGTCCATTTCAGAAAACCGACAGAGCCCACCGTGGCCAACCAGCTCAGGAGCTGAACACCACGTGGCACGCATGCTCTGCCAACGTCTCCACATCGCGTGTCCGAGCTCTAGATGAAAGCCAGCGCCTCGCCACTCGCTCTTCAACTCGCTAGTTCACTCTCTGCCATCTCCTTCCTCCGCGAGCACGGTGACCGGGACGCCGTGGTAGCCGCCGAGCCAAAATCCACCTCAACCGAGCGCCTTGGTCCGATTCATTAGAGCCACAGCACCACTGTGAGTTCCTCCACGTCTGCGACCACACCGTCATCGCGTTTTTGCCTCAGGTAGAGCTCACCATGAGCGCGGCTCCACTGGGTCGCCATGATCGCCGCCGGTAGAGCTCGCACATGGTTGTGCCGCTCGAGCCCCTTGTTGTCTCATCTTTTCCTTGCTATGGGTCTTGGGTGTGATGTTGATGCTCGTAGGGTCACCCACTAGGGCTGTGACGCCATCGCCTCACCGGAGCCGGCCAACCCGTGGCCGTGCGCCGCCATGGCCGTCGTCGTTTCCTTTAGCCACGGTAATAGCTACAATTGAGGGTGTCCCTAGATGCGCATTGTTGAGGCGAACACCATAGCACCGATGGCCTCGCCGGAGCTACCACCGGCGACGAGCTACGCCGCCGTCTTTTCTTCCTCCCCTGTCTGTCTCTCTGTTGTGCGGGACCCACGCGTCATTCGTCGAACTCAGGCGGGAGCCAGCGTGGGCCGCGCTGAGTTCTGGGCCGCGCTGGCGTTTGCTGGCGCACGCGTTGCGGGCCACCGTGTGCTTTCGGGCCGACCCAACAGTATGGTTAGGGTTTCGAATTTGTTTTGTTTATTCTTTTTTATAGATTTGTGTACATTTTCAAAAATATGTATCTCCTAGTTGGCAGATTCAAATGATGTGGTTCCAATTTTGTTGGGTTCATGATAATGTCTAGTTTATATTAAAAATATAATTTATGCCATGTTCTGTTATGAAAAATGGAGTTGCTAATTATCTCTTTTAATCCTGAGGGAAATAGGAGTAATTATATCTTTTTCTATGTAGCTCCAAATGGCATGAAATTTTTATGGTGTACTGCTCATATCATGAATAGCTTGTAGTTAAATTTTCATATATTTTGGACACTGTATGTAGGAGATAGAAAATTCTCTTGTTTGCATGGATGGATCTTGTGTGAATTTTCATAATTTTTCTATAGATCCAGTAAGGGTTAAATTTGGTGAGTGCTATTCTTATGCTAGAATGATGCTAGAAAAAATGTGAAATCTGTTGCTTGACACTTTTCATTAGGATTTCCTAATTATGCTAGAAATAGCCCTGCCATCTGTTATTTTTGATACAGCAAGTTATGCTTGCCCAATGGCTTTGAAATTTTTATGGTAGTCTATGTGAAGCATGAGATAGCTACTGCAATGTTTGTAGATTTTTCTGAATAGTTTTACTATATATTGCTTTAATAACCTAATTAATTAAATAAATTAGAAAATGGCATTAAATAATTTATTTAGAAGTTGGCACTATACTTTCTGATGTTCCTCTGGTATGTGCAATAAGTTGGTAAACTTGGTTTGGTCCAATTATGATTTTGCATCATCATTAAATAATTAATTTAGTAAACCTGTCATTTCTGGACAGATTCTATGTTTACCTTAATTCGACTTGGTTAACGTAAGAATCATGCTTTGATGTTTACAAATGAATTGTAGAGAATTTCATAAGCTTTCCAGAATGTCCTCATGCAAGTCATTTGAATTTATAGAACTCTGGTTATGATTGAATTAAGGAACTACTCATTGCATGTAAAACCTTAACCGTTGATTTAAGTATGCCTTTACTATTTCTAAGTTTGTGGTAATGTTCCTAGGTGTTAGGCCTTTAATTGAAGATGAGCATCTTTATCTTAGGTTATGCAAGTTAGGTAAGTTGGTCTTGTTCTTCAAGTTAAGTTAGATACATGTTTTAAAGTGATTTGAATAGAGCTATTCTTAATCGGTAAACGAGTGTCCAGTGACGTTTCGTTAAACACTTACTGTGATCCATTCATCATGAGCATCATGTCATTCCTTATGCATCCATGATATTTATCTTATGCATCGGCATGCAATAGGTGTACCGGAAGGTGTGACACTGCTGGAATTCGAGGAACTGGGCGAGCAGCAGCAACCAACACCGGAGGTTCAGGAGGTGCAGCCCTCAGAAGAAGTGCTAGACGAGGTCGCCGTTGAGTGCCCGGATCACCGTCCGTGCAACTTTGTGAAAGGCAAGCCCCAGAGCATATTAAGCCTCCTAATTTCTGAAATGCAGTTAAAGTATTATTGTTACATATATATATTGTTGCATTAAGTTTAGGTGTTGGATGCAAACACTTGCTGCATTGGTTATCCAATCCTTGTCCAGATATTGATACCCTGAATCCTATGTAGCTCAGGCTCATGTAGTGCTTAGCCCTGCTTAAACACGGTAGAAGTCAGGTGATTTCCTGTCACCTGCGAGATATAGGGGACATACATATGGCACGGTTGGCTATATTTGCTATCGTGGAAAAGAACCTGTCTTAACTTGAAATGAAGACCGGGCGGAGGCTTGCCGGTTTGCAGTGACTCCGTCTATGTCGCTTAAGGACTGAATCTTGGAGCCTTTCCTGTTCATGTTGAACGCATGCCTCTCTCTTAGTTAGCTGTGTCTGAAGACCGACCACGAAGCCGAGTAGCTCACCTCAGGCCAGGAGTCGATAAGTATAAAGTGCGCCTCGGAAGGGAGCCACAGGCATGAGTCCAAGGGCAGGTGATTTAAAAGTCTTGATTGTCCTGGCAGAAGGGTAATCTCTGAGAGTGCTAGCGCTGATCGAACCCGCAAATTTGGTTCCTGAGTTGTTCCAAAGGTGACCCACGGCTACCCTTGCAAAGTATGCCAGGGTGAGAGTTAGGAATACCCCCTCAGCTGAGTTGTAATTCGATTCGAGTCACCGTCTCTCCCGGTTAGTGAGAACTTGACGGGCTTATCTCCAAAGTAGATACACTAAATAACATAATGATTCAGAAAAGATGATATGATGATGACAGCCTTATTATACCAGCTATGGTTAATATTGATTGCTCCTAATAAGTGAGTGCTCTAGTATAGGTGCAAATCTAGTGGACAGGTAAATGATGATAAGCTTGATGCTAAGTTTAAATTGGGCACAATATTCATAAGCTCTTTTATGCAACTGTGTCAAGCTAGCCCACCTCACAAGCCTTGCATGACCCTTGGTGTCTTTTATTTTTGGTTTTGACGGGTAAGTCTAGCTGAGTACCTTCTCGTACTCAGGGTTTATCTCCCACCTATTGTAGATGACCAGTTCTACTTTGGTTGCTGCAAGTATTGCCTTCTCCTGGCTGGGGATGAAGACTAGACCATTGGGCGTGGTCTCTCCTAGTTCTCATATCTGAAGATGCTTTTGTGGGACATGACTAAGATCTGGCGATGTATTTGAAACTATGAAGTTATGTACTAAACTATGTTGCTTCCACAAATTTGAACTTGGTTTGTAATATTTTATTTGAACTCTGATGGATGTAATCCGAATGCTACTTGTGAAATGTTGTAATGAATGATGTGTTGTGTTGAATCACTATGATCTTGGTTTGTATGTCAAGAGTTGGTTGAAATCCTTCGTGATTTCCGGACTACCGGGATTATGAGAGCTTAAGTATAGGAATTTGATCACTTCGGTGATTGTTTTTGTACTACGTTCTTATGATTTGGTTGGTTCTGTTACAAACTACTCTAATTAGCTAGACTACCTCTACACAAAATATCTCTACAAATGTAAATACAAGAGAGGTAGAGGGATGTATACCGAGCCAGGTAGGTGAAAAATCAATCACAATGAATACCAATTGACACAATGATTTTTTACCAAGGTTCACTTGCTTGCCGGCAAGCTAGTTCCTGTTGTAGCGATTCACCCACTTGGAAGTTCACGCGCTAATAGGCATCACACGCCTAAGCCAATATCGGGTGCCGCACAACCAACACAAGATGGAGATCCACAAGCCACGGGCAATCCACTAAAGATGCCTTTCGTGACCTTCCATGGAGAAGGCTCCAGAACCCCTCACAATCACCACGATCGAAGTCGAAGACAAGCACCACCCTCCGCTCAATGATCCTCGCTACACCAAGCCATCTAGGTGGCGGCAACCACCGCTACTACACTCAGACCTTTCACAGCCGCATCGTAGCCCCCATCGCAGTCTAATTTTGGCCTCGACAGTAAGCTATCGACAGTGATAGTCATAGCCATCACCATCGGTATCTAAGACCGACTGGGGTGTACACTACACCGCCGTATTGGCTTATCATCCATCCGTGATAAGAACCTTACTTCCATCGCATTGGAGCATAGCCCGCCTATGTGGGTATGCACTAACACCGCCACATGGCTTATGATCCGTCTGTGATTAGATCCTTATTCCATCGCATTGGAGTATGACCCGCCTATGTCGAGGCGAACATCACCCCCGCTTCAGCGTATGAACCATCTAGTCATAGGGCATGGTCACCGTTGCGTTGCAGTATGATCTGCCCGTGATGATCCTTTAGTCAGTGGTGATACACTATTGACCCATGCCGCATCAGACGAATAGCGATGGTATGGCTATCTGCTTCACCAACGACGAATGGTACGGCGGTGATGACAAAACAACCAATGGCCCTTACATCCAACGATGATAGAATTACATCCAATTTTCACAATGTATTTACTAATTCAGCTAGGGCTTAATAACTTACTAAACACACACCATACAGATATAATCATAACATATCATTAATCATGTCCACAACAAAGAGTACTTGTTATAATAACAATGCTCAACACTAACATAACAACTATGTCAACTGATGAATTAACACAAGCGGTACTCAGATAGCATAATAAAGGTGAAGGGGATCGTGACGCCTAAAAGGGGGGTGAATTAGGTAACTTAAAAATCTACTTCTAAATTATGGCTTCTTTTACTAACATTAGCAAAACATATGCAAAAGATAAACTATCTAAATGTGCACCTATGGTTTTACTAGTGTGTTGCTATCTCTACAGCAAAAGGAGTAAAACATATGCGGATGAAGATTGATCATCATCACTTGAATCTTCATCATCATCATCATCCTCATCTTCTTCTTCATCTTCACTAGAGGAGCTTGAGCTTGAGCTTGTCTCAACTTGCTTGCCCTTCATCTTTTTTTTCTTGATGCATGCGAGAGCTTTGCCTTTGCTTGATAAAGAGGCTTCTTCTTGACCCATCTTATGTGACATTTCAAATGCTACTATCTTGCCAATGACTATGGTCAGGATCATGGTGCTCAAGTCCTCCATGTTGTGAAGGATGATGATGATGCTTGCATATTTCTTTTGTGGAAGCATGGAGATGATCTTCCTCACGATGTCCGCATCATCTAGCTTTGTTAATCCTATTGAATGGATCTCATTGATAATTAGATTCAAACGAGAATACATATGATGAACAAGCTCATCATCATTAATTGTAAAGGAATCATAATTTTGTTTAGCTAGACAATCTTTTTGCTCATGAACATTAGATGTGACATCATGGAGCTCTTGAAGTTTTAATCAAATTTCATGTGCCGTATTTAAAGTGAATACTTGGTTAAACACATCCATGCTAAAAGATTCAAACAAGCAATTTTTAGCTCTAGCATTAAAATGCATTTATTTTTCTTCACTCTTTGTGGATTTATCGGGATTTTTGATGGGTTTCATCCCGTCATGAGTGACTCTCCAAACACCCAAATCAACTGCCTTAAGGTGACAAGCCATTCTATCTTTATAGTAAGGGAAGTTAGTGCCGTCAAAGTGCGGAGGCCTAGAGGTATCAATCCCAACCACTCTAAATAGCGTCGGCTCAACGGCGGTTAAGCCAAAGGTCCAAATTGAGCCAACCTGGCTCCGATACCACTTGAAGGGGATCTTGACGCCTAAGAGGGGGGATGAATTAGGCAACTTAAAAATCTAATCCTAAATTATGGCCTCTTTTACTAACCTTAGCAAAACCTATGCAAAAGATAAACTATCTAAATGTGCACCTATGGTTTTGCTAGTGTGTTGCTATCTCTACTGCAAAAGGAGTAATACAATCAATGTAAATGTGGAAGCTTAAAGAGCAAGGTAGAGATATGCAAACTTCCGTTGATGACTCTGATATTTTTACTGAGGTATCGAGAAGCACGCAAGCTTCCCCATAGTCCTTGTTGGAGCCCTCGCAAGGAATCCCACACAAGGGTCAAGCTCTAGGTCGGGTAACTCCTTGGATAGCCTCAGGCCTTCCCCACGCGCAAGTGGGTCTCCGACGTGCCTTTTGGCAAGCCTTTCCTAGATGCTCCCCACCATCTTCACTATCAAGCTTTCGACCGAAACGTCGTGGGCCTTGTTCCCTTCAGTACATAGCGGCCACACCACAAACGCGGTTGGTGTGATCTCACATGACTACAAGCCCTCCGATGTACAACAATAGAGCACGCAAGCACTGAGTGGTAAGAGGTATGCAAACCTCACTAAACACTAGGCCTAAACCTAGAGCAAGTGCATAAGCGGTGGTCTAATCAACCTAAGCACTTCACGAAGCACCTACGCTAATCATCTAATGAATCACTAAGCACTATACAAGTGGAGATCACTAAAATGGTGTATCAACACCCTTGATATGTTTCCTTAGCTCCACTCATATGTTTCCTCAGCTCCACTCACTTCATTTGGCTGGTTGAGGGGTCTATTTATAAGCCCCACTGAGAAAGTAGCCATTAGAGATGAAATCTCGCTTTTCTGCTACTGACCGGACACTGATCACGTCCTGACTGGACGTGTTATGTTGTCCCGACCGTTAGAGCCGTGATCAACTGATCGGATGCTGTCAACATCCGGTCACATGCCACCAGACGCGTTCAATCACAATTTCGCCGCTCTGGAACCTTTCTGTACTCAATTAGACGCTGCTATTCTATGTCTAGAAGATTTGCTACCAGCGTTCGGTCACTACTGCTGATGCCTTCTATTGTCGAGCCTTTTGATCAGAGCATCCGGTAGCTATACGCCAGCGTCCAGTCACCTTTGTGAGCTCATTTCTTCATGATCTTGCGTCTAGCTTGGTTCCTATCTTCGTGCTTGGACTTTGCTTGATATCTTGGGTCTTCTCTTGTGCTTCTAAGGACTTGCTTATGGTGTAGATCATTGAATCATCACATCACCTTCGTCCAAGTCGCGTCTTGCACCCTATTGAACTACAAAATAATCACTTGCAAATTCATTAGTCCAACTTGGTTGTGTTGGTCATCAAACACCAAAATCCAAAGTAAATGGGTCTTGGGTCCATTTTCCTTACAATCTCCCCCTTTTTGGTGATTGATGACAACACGACCAAAGCAAGCAAATAATAGAATTTTGAAATTTGAAAACTACCTACTTGCTAGGATGCAATGCAAGGGGCAAGGTTATATGATGCTAAAAGATACTACTTGTAAGGCTAAAAGATACCACATAAAAACTTATCTTGCCTTTGCAAATGTCCCCATGTGGCATTATGGATTTAAGCCTTACTTTCTACAAATTCTCCCCATTACATAGACTAATCCATAATCCACTATCCTCCCTTTCTCGGACCATTACCACTTGTAAATTATTATGATCTAGCTTTTGTTCCTACCAATTAATACTTGCTTTTGGTCCTCTAAATTCTCCCCCTTTGGAATCAAATACCAAAAAGGAAGACATTAGTAGCACAAGGGTGGGTCAAACTTTGTGATCCTTTGTGTGTATAGTGGAATAGGTCACAAAATTTGACTCTCACATTATATAGATTAAGCTCCCCCTAAATATATGCATACATATGGTAGAAAGCAAAGCATATGCATCATTGGCAAATTATTGCTCAAGGGAATTTAATCTATATAATGCATGAAGAAAGCATATAAATATCAAAATGAAATCAACATGATTATATCAGTTTAGAAATACCACATGTGGAAACCAATTTGATTTCTACCACTTGCAATAGGTGGTGGATATTTGAAGTATGATGCTTAATTCCGAGGACTCCATTTTCCTTGCAATGAAACTACTACACACATGATAAGCTTGAAAAGATGTTAGTCTCAAAGCATCCAACTTGTAGAGTAACCTCCCCCTAAATTTGTGCACACAAGTATGGAATACTTGTAGGGAACATGCACATTTATTTTAGAATAAAAAAATACCACTTGAGAGATGACATCACATGAATGTGTGAGTCATTTTTGAAGGTGATATTCAGGAGAGATTATCTACAATTTAGACTTTGGCACATATTAGATGAACAATTGAAAGACAAGCTATGTGTCGTGCTCCTAAATAATTTTAAACCATGTAGGATTGCTCCAAGGAATAAGAATGAAACCGAGCAAGCCTACCATAAGATATACCTAGTGTATGCATGATAAAAGATATAAGCATGCAAATGCAAACCTAGGCATGAAAAGTAACTAGATGCTTAAAGATGCCACTTGTAGAAGATTAAATCTAGTACCACTTGAAGCAAATTGAATCCAGTTACCTAACATGGGAAGGGGAATTTGGGTCCATAGTATTCACTAACCCACTTGGCAATGATTTTGTCCATCATAATGCACCCATACTTTGCCAAGTCTCCAAATTCCCCGATGATCATTGGACTTCTCACTTCCCTTTTGGGATCTAGACCTTCTTGGTGCTAGCATTTGATCCTATTGTTGGCTTGCTAGTTCACCTTGATGGCCACCACCTTATCATTTTTCTTCTTCTTTAACAAGTATGGTGTGGAGGCCTTCTTGTCCACCTTATTTGTGTAGGTGTCAGAGAGCTTGCTTGTTTGCTTTTTCTCTTTCTTCTTTGCTCCTCCCCCATTCTTCACCTTGCACTCATAGGACTTGTGACCTTCCTTGTGGCACACATAGCAAACCATGGTTTGTCCTTCATCAAGCTTCTTCACTCCCTTGATGGTGTTATCTTGATGAAGATGAGCTTACTTCACCTTGCCTTTCACTTGAGTCAGGTCCTTGGTGAGGCAAGCTACTTCTTGCTTGAGTTGCTTATTCTCCTTTGCAACCTCTTGTGTGCATGCATCTACAACAACTTTCTTAACACAAACTTGGTTGCACAAGGGTGAGTCAAAACATAAATCATTACAAGAAGTAGAAGCATCCTTTTTAGGCATGTTAAAGATAGAACTTTTCTTTTTAGATGCCTTGGTGGGGGTTGTACTAATGGCTTCAAGATTAGCAACTTTAATAGTTAGATCATCACAATGTTTACACATGGTTTCCATTTTAGCAAGCAAATTTTTATAAGCATCTTGTGCTCTAACTAACTTTTCTTTTAATTTTTCATTTTTCTTTACAAGTTGCTCATCATTGATTGTGCATGCATTTGTTGTTGCACTAGCCTCAAGTTGTTCAATTTTAGTAGATAATTCAACATTGAGATTAGCAAAGTTCTCATATTGTTCAAGTAAAGTTTTGTATGCTTCTTGTGAACTATCTACCTTTCTTTTAATTTTTCGAGCTTCTTTTGTTGACTAGTGCAAACTTTAGCATAATTAAGATTTTGTTGCATAATTTCATCATAAGAAGGCATTTCATCATCACTATCACTCTCACTAGAGGATGAGCTTTCGTTACCTCGTGCCATAAGGCACACACGAGAAGATCTTGATGATGAGTGCTTGTGCCCTCGCCTCTTGTGATGATCTTCTTCTTCTTCACTTGAAGAATCATCCCATAATCTTATTGATGTGAGGGCTTGGTTCTTGCATGCCTTCTTCTTTGTCTTGGATGTGGGCTTGTTTGGACAAACTTCCACAAAGTGCTCCAACTCATCGCATCTATAGCATCCTCTCTTTCTTTGCTCATTTCTTTGATTGGTGAAGATGATATCTTAAATTTGGATGGGCACACCCTTGACATTGAGCCTTTGGATCATCTTCTCCACCTTATTGATAAGCTTGATTGATTCTTAATCAAGGTCGGAGGTGGAGGATGAAGATTGATCATCATCACTTGAATCTTCATCATCATCATCATCATCTTCTTCTTCTTCTTCTTCTTCATCTTCACTTGAGGAGCTTGAGCTTGAGCTTGTCTCAACTTGCTTGCCCTTCATCTTCTTTTTCTCACTGCATGCAAGAGCTTTGCCTTTGCTTGATGAAGAGGCTTCTTCTTGACCCATCTTGTGTGACATTTCAAATGCCACTATCTTGCCAATGACTATGGCCGGGGTCATGGTGCTCAAGTCCTCCATGTTGTGAAGGATGGTGATGACGCTTGCATATTTCTTTTGTGGAAGCACAGAGATGATCTTTCTCACGATGTACGCATCATCTAGCTTTGTTAATCCTATTGAATGGAGCTCATTGATAATTAGATTTAAACAAGAATACATATCGCGAACAAGCTCATCATCATTAATTATAAAGAAATCATAATTTTGTTTAGCTAGACAATGTTTTTGCTGACAATGTTTTTGCTCATGAACATTAGATGTGCCATCATGGAGCCCTTGAAATTTTAACCAAATTTCATGTGCTATATTTAAAGTGAATACTTGGTTAAACACATCCATGCTAAAAGATTCAAACACGCAATTTTTAGCTCTAGCATTGAAATGCATTTCTTTTTCTTCACTCTTTTTGGGTTTATCGGGATTCTTAATGGGTTTCATCCCATCACGAGTGACTCTCCAAACACCCAAATTAAACACCTCAAGGTGACAAGCCATTCTAGCTTTATAGTAAGGGAAGTTAGTGCCATCAAAGTACAGAGGCCTAGAGGTATCAATCCTAACCACTCTAAATAGAGTCAGCTCAACGGCGGGTAAGCCAAAGGTCCAAACTGAGCCAACCTGGCTCCGATACCACTTGAAGGGGACCGTGATGCCTAAGAGGAGGGGGGGTGAATTAGGCAACTTAAAAATCTACTTCTAAATTATGGCCTCTTTTACTAACCTTAGCAGAACATATGCAAAAGATAAACTATCTAAATGTGCACCTATGGTTTTGCTAGTGTGTTGCTATCTCTACAGCAAAAGGAGTAAAACATATGTGGATGAAGATTGATCATCACCACTTGAATCATCATCATCATCATCATCATCATCATCATCTTCTTCTTCATCTTCACTAGAGGAGCTTGAGCTTGAGCTTGTCTCAACTTGCTTGCCCTTCATCTTTTTTTTCTCGCTGCATGCGAGAGCTTTGCCTTTGCTTGATAAAGAGGCTTCTTCTTGACCCATCTTATGTGACATTTCAAATGCCACTATCTTGCTAATGACTATGGTTGGGATCATGGTGCTCAAGTCCTCCATATTGTGAAGGATGGTGATGATGCTTGCATATTTCTTTTGTGGAAGCACGGAGATGATCTTCCTCACGATGTCCGCATCATCTAGCTTTGTTAATCCTATTGAATGGAGCTCATTGATAATTAGATTCAAACGAGAATACATATCATGAACAAGCTCATCATCATTAATTATAAAGGAATCATAATTTTGTTTAGCTAGATAATGTTTTTGCTCACGAACATTAGATGTGCCATCATGGAGCTCTTGAAGTTTTAATCAAATTTCATGTGCCGTATTTAAAGTGAATAATTTGGTTAAACACATCCATGCTAAAAGATTCAAACAAGCAATTTTTAGCTCTAGCATTGAAATGCATTTATTTTCTTCACTCTTTGTGGATTTATCGGGATTCTTAATGGGTTTCATCCCATCACGAGTGACTCTCCAAACACCCAAATCAACCACTTTAAGGTGACAAGCCATTCTATCTTTATAGTAAGGGAAGTTAGTGCTCTCAAAGTGCAGAGGCCTAGAGGTATCAATCCCAACCACTCTAAATAGCGTCGGCTCAACGGCGGTTAAGCCAAAGGTCCAAATTGAGCCAACCTGGCTCCGATACCACTTGAAGGGGATCATGACGCCTAAGAGGTGGGATGAATTAGGCAACTTAAAAATCTAATCCTAAATTATGGCCTCTTTTACTAACCTTAGCAAAACTTATGCAAAAGATAAACTATCTAAATGTGCACCTATGGTTTTGCTAGTGTGTTGCTATCTCTACCGCAAAAAGAGTAACACAATCAATATAAATGTAGAAACTTAAAGAGCAAGGTAGAGATATGAAAATCCCATCGACGACTCTAATATTTTTACCGAGGTATCGAGAAGCACGCAAGCTTCCCCATAGTCCTTATTGGAGCCCCTCGCAAGGAATCCCTCGCAAGGGCCAAGCTCCTGGTCGGATAACTCCGTGGATAGCCTCAGACCTTCCCCCACGCGCAAGTGGGTCTGTGACGTGCCTTCCGTTAAGCCTCTCCCGGATGCTCCTCGCCGTCTTCACTATCAAGCTTCTGGCCAAAACACTGCAGGCCTTGTTCCCTCTGGTACACGGTGGCGGCCACACCACAAACTCGATTGGTATGATCTTGCAAGACTACAAGCCCCTCTGATGTACAACAATGGTGCGTGCAAGCACCGAGTGGTAAGAGGTATGCAAACCTCACTAAACACTAGGCCTAAACCTAAAGCAAGTGCATAAGCGGTGGTCTAATCAACCTAAGCACTACGCGAAGCACCTACGCTAATCACCTAATGAATCACTAAGCACTATGCAAGTGGAGATCACTAAAATGGTGTATCAACACCCTTGATATGTTTCCTTAGCTCCACTCACTTCATTTGGCCGGTTGAGGGGTCTATTTATAAGCCCCACTGAGAAAGTAGCAGTTGGGGACGAAATCCTACTTTTCTGCTACTGACCAGACATTGATCATGTTCTAACCGGATGTGTCCGGTCATCCCAACCATTAGAGCCATGATCAACTGATCGGACGCTGCCAGCATCCGGTCACATGCCACCAGACATGTCCGGTTGCAATTTTGCCGCTCTAGAACCTTTCTATACTCGATCAGACGCTGCTGTTCTGCATCTAGTTGATTTGCCGCCAGCGTTCGGTCACTGCTGCTGATGCCTTTTGTTGTCGAGCCTTTTGATCAGAGCGTCTAGTCGCTATAAGCCAGCGTCTGGTCCAGCGTTCGGTCACCTTTGTGAGCTCATTTCTTCATGATCTTGCATCTGGCTTGGTTCCTATCTTTGTGCTTGGACTTTGCTTGATATCTTGGGTCTTCTCTTATGGTTCTAAGGACTTCCTTATGGTGTAGATCATCGAATCATCACATCACCTTCGTCCAAGTCACGTCTTGCACCCTATTGAACTACAAAACAATCACTTGCAAATTCATTAGTCCAACTTGGTTGTGTTGGTCATCAAACACCAAAATCCAAAGTAAATGGGCCTTGGGTCCATTTTTCCTTACAAAAGGTTTAGCTCCCTATAGACTTACATAACTAAAACATGACAAATGTGCTTCACTCCTTCAGATTGGCACTCCTTGATCAGCTTGGTAGCCATTGCACCATGGAACCCCTCTTATTCCTCACATAGCCATTGTAGGAAAATCGTTCAAAAGCACTAACACTCCAAAACCTGCACAATGCAAAGCTTTACTGCTCTAAACTAAATTGGACTATATATAGACTCAAAACAACTCCCTACCTAAACAACAAAATACAACATATGCACCTTTATTGCTCTTCTAATGACTCCATCAACAAGGGAACACAAGGCAGATAGTGAGGTCCGTTCAAATAAATACTCTAGGTACTTCTAGGATAGCGGATGACTCAAGCAGGGAGGACATGAACTTTTCTGTGGCTCATGTCATATGCCATCAGTGTTCTATCCTCCCCAACAAGGAAAATCAAATTCCATTCTAGGTGAACTGTAATCACTCTATAGTCCGCATTGGTAGCCTTGGAACCAAGTTGAATATTGTTCAGTCCAAATAGCTACAACGTGTTCACCGTATGCTTCAATGTCCATTTACTAGTACCATAGTCTTCAAGGATCTAGATTGAAAGGTCAGACCTATTAAAAATATCAGCAGTACATAGACACAACTGACCCTGATCTACATTGATGGATATTGTAGGACCTGGTGGCCTAAGAATTTTCCTCCATTGCAGTAAATAGATGCACCACCACACATAAATACATATCCCATTTATGAACGACCATTGTATGGATTAGATAGATATCTTGCATCTACAAAACCAACTATTCCCTCCATGCATTTGTTAGAAAAATATAGACCCATGTCCTTCGTACCTTGCAAATAATGAAGTATATGTTTTATCCCATTCCAATGTCTTCTAGTAGGACAGGAGCTATATCTTGCTAATAAATTAATAGCAAATGCAATATCAGGTCGTGTATGAGTAGATAGATACATTATAGCACTTAGATATGGCACCTCAGGACCAAGAATTTCACTATCACATTCTGGAGGTTGAAAATGATCTTTGGTTACATCAAGGGATCTAACAACCATTGGGGTACTCAATGGATGCACTTTATCCATGTAAAATTGCTTTAGTATTTTCTCTATGTAAGTTGCTTGATGCAAAAGAACTCCATCTTTAAGATGTTCTATTTGCAAACCAAGGCAAAACTTTGTTTTCCCTAGATCCTTCATTTCAAATTCTTTGTTCAAACAATCTTTGGCCTAAGTGATTCCTCAAGGAGTATCAATTAAGTTTAGATCATCAACATATACAACTATGATCACAAATTCTGATCTAGATCTTTTTATGAATATACATGGACAAATAGAGTCATTCTTATACCCTTCTTTTATCAAATACTCACTAAGACGATTGTACCACATTCTCCTAGATTGTTTCAACCCATATAGAGATTTGTTCAATTTAATTGAGTATTGTTCTCGAGAACCTGCTCCTGGCAGTTTAAATCCTTTTGGTAGTTTCATATATATGTCACTATCAAGTGACCCATATAAATATGCTGTAACAACGTCCATTAGATGCAAGTTAAGATTCCCTTTCATAGCCAGACTTATAAGGTATCTAAAAGTTGTTGCATCCATCACGGGAGAGTATGTTTCTTCATAATCAATTCCTAGTCTTTGGGAGAATCCTTGGGTAACCAATTGTGTCTTATATCTATGATTTCTCCTTTCTCATTTCGTTTTCTAACAAATACCCATTTATAACCAATGGGTTTGACACCATTTGCTATACGGGTTACAGGCCTAAAAACTTCTTGTTTAGTGATAGAATTCAATCTGCTTGAATTGTGTCATTTCATTTTGGTCAATCTTTTCTTTCTTTGCATTTCTCGACTGAGTGTAACACCCATGTTTTTTGCATTATAATAAAAACCACTAAAAATTTGAACTTTTAAAATTTTACAACAAATTAAAACCTCGACTATTTATTTTCTGCAAAACCATTTTAAAGAAAATATTTTCCAAAACCCTTCATCAAAATCCATCATATGCATTTAGGGTAGAATGTTTGGAGTGACGAAATGATTGTTTGAATGCGTGTTGCTTGAAATGTTTGATTGCATCTTTGCTCTAGAATTTATCTTGGCACTAAATTGTTCTCCTTGGCAATTTCCCTTGATTTTCTCCACCCAAATAATTTCCTTGAGCCCCATCTTGATTTACCAAGCTCCTCATATCCCAAACATCCTTGAATTCAATTTCAAATCCATTCAAATGTACTTAGTTTAAATTCTAGGAAAAAGAGAATGAAATGCATAAATGGAAAAGGCACTCGGGCTCATTTCCTCTCCCCTCCCCCTTTTGGCCTAGCCATGGCCCACCTCTCCCTCTTCTCCCTTTTCGCCTTGGGCTGCAGCTAGCCCAACCAAGCGCCCACGCCATTTTCCCCTCTCCTCTCTTGGGCCGGCCTAGTCACTCATGCCATCCTGTACCGCTTCCCCTGTCCTCTCTCTCGTTGACAAGGAGGCCCCACTTGTCATCATCGTCTTCTACCCGAGGACGACGATGCGACTACCGCATCGCCATCCTCAGCACCCCAACCTCGCCACCGCCTCACCCATCTAAATGTGGATAAGCATGCCCTGTTCTACACTGCCTTTGAGCTCTAGAGCATGTGCACCAAGGGGAAAATATCTCGCGATATAGAGAAATATCTTGCCGCCACCTCACCGCTACAAACCGATCTCCACTGCCTATAAATAGGACCCCTCCGAGCCCCTCCGCTCCAACCATCTCCGTAGCCAGCTTCGCCTAGACTAGGAACACCCCATCTCCCTCTCTCTTTCCCTCCTCCCTTTCCATATCAAGCTCAAGCTTGATTCTCCCCAATACGGCCACCATGGTCAACACGGGAGTCAAGCTCTGAGCTCTCCCTCCCTAGTGCATCTTAGGCCAATAGGATTCGCTTGCATGCCCACCAATCCCTCTGCCACCCACTCTGGCACTATAAGCTTTCCCTTCCCCTCTAAGTTGCTTTGTTCCTAAGCAAAGCTCGCTGCTGAGTCGTCATTATCGATGTTCATCACCGACAAGGCGCGACGGCTAGAGACGACATGCCCTTCGCAATTAGGTTCAAGCCGCAGCCATGCTACACCCACTCGCCCACCCAGCCATCTCATAGAACACTGCAAACCACCTCCGTGCCACCGTAACCACTCTGGAAGACCACCGCCATCACCACAAGCCTCCACCGCCGCCACCACAACTTCCTAGTGCAACGGCTATACCTTGCGAACACTGTCCGCCATCCTAATAAGAGCTCCGAGCAAGGACACCGCTGGCATACCTGACTCAAGCGAGCCCCATGCCCCTGCTATCGATACGGGACCCATAGGATACCCTGCAAGGGAGAGAGAAGATCTAGTTCAACTAGGATTCTTCCCATGTAAATCTTAGTAGTAGAACTATCAAGTAATCCTACTAGGAAATCTCATTGTAAACCGACTAGGACTCTGGCCTCCTGACTATATAAAGAAGGGCAATGCTCCTGTCAAAAGAGAGAACAGAGCAGATCATAATCAATCCAACACAAAGGCTAAGGCCGACTAGACGTAAGGTTATTACTCGATCTACGATCGAGGGCCTGAACCAGGATAAATTGGCTGTCTCTTGCGTAAACCATCGAGTTCGGCATACGCCGAAGCCCGAACATACTGCCTCGGGTACCCCTGTGGTAGGCTATCGGTGGTAAAACATCGATAGCTGGCGCGCTAGGTAGGGGCTTTCGGCGACTTTGCTTCCGAGAGCTCGATGGACCTCGACAACATAATTTTCCCGACGGGATCAACTTTCATCTTCGGCTCATGGATCTGCGAGGCAAACAACAACGGCAAGCTTCAAAGCCATCTCCTCGAAGATCCAGATCATCTAAAAGAAGTTCCTATTTCAACAACTGCAACAGATCAGCTCACCAGAAGATTCACGTAGCTCATAGTATCCGAGTCAAATTGGATTTCACGACCACTCGTATCCGATTCGAATTCAAGCTCCAAGGCGAAGTTTTATTCGAGTGCTTTCAAGAAACCGAGTTCTTTTTTGGCAAGATTCCAGAGCACAACCCAAAACAACTTGGATTACCCCTAGAATTCTCTCAAGAAGTCGAGTTCTTTTCCATTTGGGCTCGACAACATGACAAAATCCTATCAGGGATAGGTCGAAAGATTTTTCAATCCAAGATTCAGGATACCACTGACAGGAGCTCAGGAGGGTCTCGTGCTAACGATAACATCGTAGGACTGTATCATCCACTGGCCGGATTCCATTCCTGAGGGTAGCGGAACCCAACTAGTCAGCACAACAACAACAGCTATTTTACCTTACCAAGAAGGAGACTCGATCTACGACACCGAGGCATCCACTAAAGTTATCAGCGACTCCGACAGCATGAAAACTAACGCCAATAACAGAACGACTCATGCACGAGAAGTGCTCATGGTTCGATAACCGCGGTCACCATTAAATCCCCCGGAAGCACCCGATGTCAGATCATTAGATGAATCAGAATCCAACATATCACCCTTTGCCTAGGGCTACGACAGAGAAACAGATAGTCAGAAACAAGCTAGAGAAAGAAAAAACAAGTTGAAGCAAGGGCACCAACACCATGCTAGGCAGCGCAGGGAAGCTTGGATCAGATACGAGTCAGAATTGGCTGAGTACGACAAAAGAAAATCGCAACGAGAAGTCGAAGGAAGACGCACGGTGAATACGCCTTACGATAAGATTCGAGAAGCATTAGAAGAACTCGAAGCAACTTCGCATCCTGGTTGGTGAGAAGTATGAACAGCTCTAGGACTTGCTCCGATCGACAATCCCAAGAACGCATGAAGAGAAAGCTCGATCAAGACTACCCGCCAGATCAACAACCCACCAGCAAGAAGATCAAAATCAAAGGAAATCCGCTTTCGAAAGACTTGGGCCGGGTGGAAGCCATGACGGAGGAAGTAGGAAGGAACATAATCATGGCCACCGATTTGAACAACTAAGGAAGACTAGGAGCAGGGTACCTACCCAGACAACCTCGCAAGATTGTTCCCATCAGAACAACAGTTGGCCAGAGGAAGGCGCCGAATCTGAATTCAAAGAAACCAAGGCACACGACAGGTTCCCCTGCTTCGCGAACAGGCTCGCATTGGTGCGATTACCTCACAAATTCAAACCATCTAATCACTCCAAGTATGATGGCAAAACTGAACCAAAGCAATGGCTCAGAATATATTCACAATCAATTGAACTAGCCGAAGGAGACGACGATATCAAAACCCTTTTCTTCCCCATGGCACTGGAGGCCATGCCCCTCCAATGGTTCGATAAACTAAATCCAGGATCTATCAGAAATTGGGAGGATTTGCAAAGAGCTTTTTGTGAGAATTTCACAGGAATCATTACACACCCAATCACTCATGTAGAACTAAAAGGACTCAAGCAAAAGGGAGGTGAAAGTCTTAGAAACTACTATCGACGATTCGGCGAACTACGAGCTCAAGTGCATGACATAACTGAACGAGAAGTAATTGAAGCTTTCTCTCACGGAATCATGGCTAGATGGCAATTTCAAGACTTCTGCAAAGAAAATCCGAGAAACAATGAAGAATTCAAATGTACAGTAGAAAAGATGATTACTGCAGAAGAAAAAACATGAGAGAGGTTCCTGGACAGAAGCAACCAAGACAACCCGGACAAGCAAAATCACCGAAATAGCAGACATCAAGAAAGAAAACGTAGACCAGACAATACTGTGGCAATGGCCGACAAATCAAAGAAGTTTCCCAAACCCAGAAGATATGATGACATTGAAAACATACGTTGCCCATTGCACCCTAGTGGGAGGCACATCATCGGAAATTGCTACACTTTCAATGATCGATACACAAGAAAAGATAGTAAGGAAAACACCAAAGAGGACAATCAGAAAAGAGAAGAAGACAACCATGAGGACAAAGGATTCCAAAAACCCAGGGGAACGGTAGCAGTGATTTTCTCAGGGGCTCCGGATTGTAGAAGCAAACATCAAGAAAAACTAGCACTGCGGACCATTATGACAGCAGAACCGGCTACACCAAGATACCTCAATTGGTCACAGTATCCTATCCAATTTACCAGAGAAGACCAATGGACTAGCGTGGGAAACGCAGGCCATTATCCACTGGTTCTAGATCCGACTATTGCTGGTATGATCGTCACCAAAGTACTAATCGATGGAGGAGCTGGACTTAACATCATCTTTTCAGAAACTCTAAGGAAAATGGGACTACAACTCACCGGGATGATTACGCCAACAAGCACACCTTTTTACGGAATAGTACCCGGCAAAGTAGTCATGCCACTCGGACAAATTACTTTACCTATTACCTTTGGAACTCCTTCAGATATCTTCGCTTGGAAGCTAGCCGACATGCTAGGAGTCCCAAGGGAGTTGGCTGAGCACAGAATTGATGTTAACAAAAGCTCCAAACCTATAAAACAACGGCTACGACGATTCTCACCCGACAAGAAGGCAGCAATTAAAAAGGAAATAACAAAACTAATGGTAGCCGGATTCATCAAGGAGATCCTTCATCTAGATTGGCTAGCAAACCCGGTCCTTGTACAGAAGAAAAACACAGATGAGTGGCGTATGTGCATCGATTACACAGATCTCAACAAACATTGCCCAAAAGATCCGTTCGGGCTACCACGCATTGACCAGATAGTTGACTCGACAGCAGGATCTACGCTATTATCTTTTCTCGATTGCTATTCAGGATATCACCAGATCGCACTAAAAGAAGAAGACCAGAGCAAGACATCTTTCATCACCCCGTTTGGTGCCTACTGCTACAAGACCATGTCGTTTGGACTAAAGAACGCTGGCGCCACGTACCAAAGAGCTATCTAGACTTGCCTTGGGAATCAAATCGGTGAAAATGTGGAGGCATACGTGGACGATGTGGTGGTGAAAACAAAGAACCCAGACACTCTAATTGAAGATTTAAAGCAAACCTTCGAAAACTTGAAGAAATGGAGATGGAAATTGAACCCAAATAAATGTGTATTTGGAGTTCCCTCAGGACAACTACTCGGATTTTTGGTCAGTCAGCGCGGGATCGAAGCCAGCACCAAGCAAATTCAAGCTATAACAGAAATGGGCCCACCTAGAAGTGTCAAAGATGTGCAGAAACTAATAGGATGCATGGCGGCCCTCAACCATTTCATATCAAGACTCGGTGAAAAGGGGTTACCTTTCTTTAAACTACTAAAGAAGACAGACAAGTTTGAGTGGACAATAGAGGCCGACGAAGCTTTCAAAAAACTTAAAGAATACCTCACTTCATCGCCTATCCTGACACCTCCAAAGAAAGATGAAGATATGATGCTATATATTGCGGCAACTCCTACCGTAATCAGCACAGCAATAGTCATAGAAAGAGAAGAACAAGGGCGTGTGTATAAAGTGCAACATCCCGTATACTACATCAGCGAAGTACTGTCAGAATCCAAAATCCGGTACCCGCATGTACAAAAACTACTCTACGCTCTACTCATTACCTCACGGAAGCTTCGCCACTATTTCAAAAGCCACAAGATTACCGTGGTGACAGATTTTCCACTCGGAGACATCCTACACAATAAAGATGCCACGGGGCGCATATCCAAGTGGGCAGTTGAAATTGGAGCTCTTGACATCAATTTCACCCCACGGAAAGCAATCAAATCTCAAGCCCTCGCCGATTTCATGGCCGAATGGATAGAGATTCAACAGCCTTTATCAGATACAATCCTTGACCACTGGAAGATGTACTTTGACGGATCACTCAAACTAGGCGGGGCCGGTGCAGGCATTCTCCTCATTTCTCCAGAAGGAAAACAACTCAAGTACGTCCTTCAGATATTATGGCAAGCTACAAATAACGAAGCAGAATATGAAGCCCTCATCCACGGGCTATGAGTGGCGATTACCCTCGGAATAAAAAGATTACTCGTATACGGCGATTCAGCAGTGGTCATCAACCAAGTCAACAAAGATTGGGATTGCACCAAAGAAAACATGGGTGCTTATTGTGCTGAAATACGGAAACTTGAAAAACATTTCCAAGGATTAGAAATTTTACACGTCCTACACGATTCCAACATTGCAGCAGATGTCCTTGCCAAGCTCGGATCAGACAGAGCAAAAGTTCCACCCAGCGTATTCATAGAAGAGCTATCAGTTCCCTCTATCAAACAACCCGGTAAAACAACACATGAAATTCAGGCTAAAGGCGTTCAGATCTTGATAATCAACACTTCATGGACCCAAGTTTTCATTGACTATATCAAAGAAAATAAACTGCCAGCAGATAAAGCAGAGGCCACACAAGTTGTTCATAGAAGCAAAAACTATGTTCTAGTAGGGGATAAACTCTACAGAAGAGCAGCATCATCAGGAGTACTACTAAAATGTGTCTCATTTGAAGAAGGCAAAGAAATCCTAGATGAAATACACTCAGGTTGCTGTGGAAATCATGCCGCTTCAAGGACACTAGTTGGCAAAGCATTTTGCACCGGATTCTACTGGCCAACCGCTTTGAAAGACGCAGAAGAGCTTGTCAAAAAATGCAAAGGTTGCCAAATGTTTGCAAGACAAGCCCACGTACCAGCTCACAATCTTATCTGCATCCCACCCGCTTGGCCTTTTTCCTGCTGGGGGCTAGATCAAGTAGGACCCCTGAAAAAAGCAAAAGGCGGCTTCGAGTACATCTTCGTAGCAATCAACAAATTCACCAAGTGGATTGAATACAAACCACTCGTGAAGTACAGCGCAACCAAAGCAGTCGAGTTCATCCAAGACATTATGCACCGCTTCGGCATGCCCAATCGAATCATCACAGATCTAGGCTCCCCTTTCACAGCTATAGAATTCAAGGGCTGGGCACAAGACTGTGGTTTCAGTATAGACTATGTGTCTGTTGCACATCCAGAGGCCAACGGACAAGTAGAAAGGGCTAATGGACTCATACTAGCCGGATTAAAGCCAAGATTATACGAAGAACTAGTGGACTATGGGTCCAAATGGATTGAAGAATTACCGAAAGTAGTATGGGGACTAGGAACTCAAATAAGCAGAGCAACATGCCACTCACCTTTCTTCCTAGTTTACGGGTCAGAGGCCGTACTACTCGCCGACTTGATCTGGACATCCCCAAAGATAGAGCAATACGATGAAGGAGAAGCGGAACACACAAGAAGATTAGAACTCGATAGCTCAGAAGAAATTAGAGTAAACGCTACCCTCCAATCAGCCAGATACCTACAAGGTTTAAGACGGCATTACAACAAGAGTACCCAACCTCGATCACTACAAGTCAGAGACTTAGTACTAAGAAGGATACAGAAGACTGACGGATGACATAAGCTACTCAGTCCATGGGAAGGTCCCTTCATTGTCACAAAAGTCACCGGACTAGGCACATACAAGTTAATAACCGAAGATGGAAAAGAAGTCAGCAATACATGGCACATCAGCCAGCTAAGAAGATTCTACGTGTAGAAACCACTCAAGAAAAAACAGATATGCAAGCCACAAGGGACCAACATTCACAATCGACGAAAGGCAATACTCTTCAACAACATATGTAGTAGTTTATACTCATGATCAATAATGATGGCATTCATCCACAGCATGTCTTGTCATGACCTTCAATGAGTTGTTTTCACAAAACAAAAAGCAAAATGGCTGAAAACATGCCTGAGCATCCTGGCCGAGAGCAAAATAGCTGAAAAAACGCTTGAGCCCGCTGATGAGGGTAGCTAAAAGCTAACACCCAAAACAAAAAAGCAAAATGGCTGAAAACATGCCTGAGCATCCCGGCCAAGAGCAAAATAGCTGAAAAAACGCTTGAGCCCGCCAATGAGGGTAGCTAAAAGCTAGCACCCAAAACAAAAAAGCAAAATGGCTGAAAACATGCCTGAGCATCCCGGCCGAGAGCAAAATAGCTGAAAAAACGCTTGAGCCCGCCGATGAGGGTAGCTAAAAGCTAACACCCGAAACAAAAAAGCAAAATGGCTGAAAACATGCCTGAGCATCCCGGCCGAGAGCAAAATAGCTAAAAAAACGCTTGAGCCCGCCGATGAGGGTAGCTAAAAGCTAACACCCAAAACAAAAAAGCAAAATGGCTGAAAACATGCCTGAGCATCTCGGCCGAGAGCAAAATAGCTGAAAAAACGCTTGAGCTCGCCGATGAGGGTAGCTAAAAGCTAACACCCGAAACAAAAAGCAAAATGGCTGAGTCGACCGAAATTTAACTTCAAAAGACCCTCCAGCACTTCGTTCTGAAAAGCAAGAGGCTCGGGGGCTACATCCAGATAGGAATACTTTTTCCTCAGAAAAGCACAAGCGCCATTCAAGAAAGCACTCGGATGCCGAAGTTTGTCAAGGCAACATTCTATACCGAGTCATTTTACATAGCGCAGGCGAAAGGTTGTTAACGCAAAGATCTACATCTAACAAGTCATAGCATGGACAAAGCACTCGACGGATCACAAAGGAGGAAGAAAAGAAAAGTACTTGACAAATCGAGGGGTCTCGTCAGAATAACGCACAGAGTTGTTTTGCGGAGCAGAGACGGGAACAGGACAAAGTACTCAGCAAGTCAAGTAACTTCAACCGCACCCAGGCAAAGAATACATCAACAAAAATAAAGAATCTTCATTTAAAAAGGAGTGTAATATTACAAGGGGATGCTCAATCGAGTTAGGCGTTGTCATCAGAAAGGGAAATGTTAATATTTAGACTGTCTACAACCCTACTGGCTAGACCTTCGACCTCAGACTCCATCCTCTCAACGGCGTCAAGATATTCTTGGCTTTCAGCTTCTTCTGCTATCTTGGAGAGAGGCGCCTCTGGAGCAAGGACCCGAACCTGGGCCAGCACATTCTTGGTACATACTTGGGCACACCTCTTCGCGAACTCTTGGAAACGAGTTGGAATCCGGGGAATGAACTGCGCCCAAGATTGCCCGTCATCCGCTGGAGTCCGGAGGACATCGGCTACTGAACGAAAAGATTTCCACAAAACATTCCAATTCTCAGTAGCCGTCGCCAGCTTCCCGAACAAGCCTTCAATAGTTTTTTGGGCCTGCACAAGATCTCTGTCAGCTCCGCGCCTAATCAGCTTAGCAAGGGTGAGTTCTTCCTCAGCATGAGTAATTACCTCCTCAGCTCTATTATGACTAGAACGGACAAGGGCCCTCATTTCGTCAATACTCTCCGAGAGCTTCTGCTTCTCAACTCGAAGAGCTAGACAGGACACCCAAGAATAAGTCAGCGGAAAAAGAAGTCAAAATACAAGAAGAAACAGGCAGAACCCGTGGCACCTTTGCATTCATTCTTCGTAGACTCCACCACAACATCTCTCTATTTCTCCGTCTCCACTACCCGGGCACGAAGGGCTTTCTCCTCCTTTTGGTGCATTTGACGCTCCGTCTCCAACTCAGCCCGGAGGAGGTCAAGATCGGCTTTCAGAGCGTCCACCTCCGAAGACAACTTCCTCTCATTTTCAGATGAGAAAAAGAAGCCAGAATGATCACGAGAGAAAGACTGAGCAAAAAGAGGCAAAGAGAAACAAGGCGTAAGGATAGAAGAAAAACAAGCATGCGAAAGAGGAGTGGCAGTAAAACCTACCTGGAGCTTTTCACCAAAAGAAGTTGCGAGGGTCGACAAGCTCCCCCAGGCTGCGGTCAGCTCCGATAACCGATGAGTGGCATCGAACTATTGCACCACGTCACCAGAAAAGGCGGGGCCGCCAGAAGCAAGAGAAGGGGAAGGAGAGGCCGGCTGGGGCGAAGAAGGAACGACCAAAGCAACCTCCAGGGAAGCCGGAGCCAAACCCTCAGAAGGACCCGGCGCGACGGCCACAGTTACCTCTAGAGCGACTAAGTCCGCAACTCCGCCAGGTAGCTCTGAAGCCCCCGCGGCGACTTTATCAACAGAATGTTGTGAGTCTCAAGGCTCGGAACTCATTGGCACGGCGGGAGGCAGAGAAGAAGTCGATGAAGAAATTAGAGAAGACGAAACACTGAAAAGTGATAAAAGGAAGCACCAATAAAAACCAGAGGAAGGAAGATAAAAGCCAAAAAGATAAAGCTAGAATCTACTCACCCGACTACTTTTTTCTTCGCGAAGCCAAGAGAAAGCCTCGTAGGGGGAACCATGATGGCGAAGACGTCCCCGCCACCCGGCAACGGGAGCGGGACAGCCGACAATGGAGCCACGGAAGAAGCCGGGGCTGGAGCCGTGGAAGAACTCCGCACTGGAGGAGCGGTACAGCTCGGGACAGAGGCAACCAAAGAACTCGACACCGGAGCTTCAGAAGAAGTCGGCGCGGGAGCCTCAGAAGAACTCACACCCGACCTCTGATTACTTCAAAAAGTTCAAGACTAAAATTCAAAACAAAGAGGAGAAATTCAATGCAACAAGAATATGAAAAACAACTCACCACCGCATGATGAGGGGGACTTCATCATCCTCTTCTTCCTCAGCCAACGAAACTAGAGCACCTGCTGAAAAGGAGATGAAAAGTACTCGGTTCAAGAGAGAAACATGAAAATAAAAGAACAAAGAGTATTAAATGTGCTCACCTAGGAGCATGCTAGCAACAACTAGAGTACCTAAGGGAGTACTTGGTTTGTGAGGCTTCTTGGAGACAGGCAAGCCAGATGAAGACCCGTCCATTCGCCCCCTCTTCGGGACACTACGAGGACCGCGAGGGACTAGACGAGGAACATATTCTTCATATACATCAACAAATCTGAAAGAAACCCCAGGAAGGGCTGTAAAGGTTTGAGACTTACTAATTGCAGAAGTACCAGCTAGACGATCCCCAGTCTCCGCCATGGTAGGGAGAACATCAAGGGGGATTGGATCGACAAAGTTCTGCCCAAGCTCCTGCGAAAAAGATAAAACACCGAGACAAGGAAAAGTTAAGCAAGAACGAATGCAGCAAGAGTACATAAAGAACTCAAACAAAAAGATAGACAACTCACAGCTAGGGGCGGGTTGATGGCCGAGAACTCAGAGACGGCAGGAGGAATGACGCTCACTCCTTTCAACATCTTCTGGAGGCGCTCGAGTACCTCCTCACCGGTCAGCTCAAGAGCTGGGACCATGCGTGAAGGATCCTCGGCCCCAGAATACTCAAAGCCGAGATGCTCCCGCTCTTTCAAAGGCTGAACCCAGCGACGAAGGAAGCTTGAAACAATACCAAAGCCGGTCAAACCCTGCTGTTTCAGCATGCTAATCCTATCAAGGAGTGGCTGGATCGCTTGAATCTCAGCAGGTGACTCAAGCTTCTTGTCCCATCGGTCATTCACCACAAGACCAGATCCGGAGTGAACGACAAGAGAAGGAATCAAATTGGCAGCGTAGAACCACTCGGCACACCAATCTTTGATAGAATCAACCAGGTCATAATCAAAAAACTTAATTTTGAGACCCTGGCGAAACTGAATCCCGCAACTGCCGAGGGCGCTGGTTTCTTCACGGTGGGGTTGAGGTTTCAGATGAAAGAAAAAGCGAAAAAGAGATAGAGAAGGAGAGATCCCAAGGAAGGCTTCACAAAGGTGAACAAAAACAGAAAGATGGAGAACGGCATTGGGGGTTAGGTGGTTCAGACTAACCCTGAAATAACCAAGAAACTAATGAAGGAAGGCAGAAGCAGGAAGACAATGTCCAGCGTGGACAAAGGAAACAAAAAGGATAATCTCACCAGGACCCGGAGCCGGAACCCGATGCTCACCCGGAACTCTCCATTCAGCGATGACTTTGCTTTGGATCAAGCCGTCGCTAACGAGCTCGCGTAGCTGGTCTTCGCTTGTTGTTGGAGCCGGCCAAACCTTCTGAGCTACCCTCATGGACACGAACTCCTGGTTTTCAATCAAAGACAGGGATGACTCCTTGTCCATGAAGGTCGCTTAAGACTTGCTTGCGGTTTTCTTCTTTCCCATGAACTGGCAGAAGCAAAAAAGGCACTAAGGAAGATGAAGCTAGAATGATGGTGCTCGGGTGATGGCAACAATGATGGTGGCGGATTTCTGAGAGCTAGGGTTTAAAGGCAAGAGCTGGGCGACAAGGGAAAGGAAGATAAAAGGTCTTTAAATAGATTTTTCAGTGATACAAACGGCCCACAAAGCCCGTTAAAACACAATGTGGGAACGCAACGGTCCATTTACCGACGCAGCTAAAACGACGGAGGGCACGAATCCTCACAACGATACAAAACCAACGGGCAGATTTCAGACTTATCCGTCCAACACCATGGCAGGGTTATCAGATTGATACAAGAACAACCCATCAAACCAAGAAAGAAAGAAAGAAGAAAGAAAGGGCTACCTCACGAAGAACAAAAGAACCCGGTTATGTAAGAAAGAACTCGGTAGTCTCATGAACAACAGGGATCACAATAGAAAAGTCAAAGACAACTCAGAAGACAAGATTCGTTACATTACAAGCGACTTCAAAAATAGAAGATTACAAATCTTACAAGACCCAACGAACTCGGCACCATGAAAAGCAAAGTAGCAAAGAGGAACACGGACACGACTAGGCTCTAGAACGACTACGTGTCCCAAATTGCTACTCGGAAGGACAAACCACCATTAGTTACACTGTTTTCTTCAAAGGACGGACGTAGTGCATCCAAGGCGGAAATCGACAGCACGGCAGAGCAACATGGAGCATAGAAGGCCGGTAGGCATCTATCTACCCAAGACCGATGTGATGCTGGATATGGTGTTGATCTGCACTGGACGGTCTCAAGACAGGCGACGAGGATCAACCCAGAACTACTGGATGAAGGAACAAAGCCCACATCACAAGACTTCCTCCAACTACCACCACGTACATCCTGGCACAATGCTGTCGTGGGATTAGCCTACCTCTAATCCCTATCACAAGACTTCCTCTAGCTACGACAAGACACACAGGAACTACAAAACATGCCCGGAGGCTGCTCTACTTCACAAACTACCATGTTCATGACCACCAAGGTTTCAACAGAATATCCAATGAATGAAAACAAGCACTCCGGGACAGTATTTATAGACCAAAGGATCGGCGCACATGGACTAGGAGTACCAACGAAATAAGCCTAACAAAGGACACAGTGAAAAGACAGGACTCAATAATAGATGACTCAGGCGAGAGGAAGCAGTACTCGAAGACGGGCATATTCGGAAGAATATACTAGCACAGTACAACCCATGAACAAAAGGCATTTACACTCAACCACCACCATACAACTACATCTGGCAACAGCAGACCATCAAAGAATACGCCAGGACCTCGCATCCAATTTCTTCCTGAACAAAACAACACGGATATACGCTCGGAGGCTCGACCAGCACCATAGCCTAATCAACACTAAGCTAGGGAACCCGGTTTTCATTTCAACTACTTCTGGAGGCTCGGAACCAAAGACAAAGGACCAAGAATACAAGAAACTCAAGACTACAACGACGACGATACATCAAGACTCTTCATCCGACTTCTTTTCTAAAGAGAAGAACTCGAAGAAAGCGCGGAGCTACGGGATAAACCCAAAAGCACGAGGCTCGTACACTCAGTGAGTGCAATTTCACCAAAAAGGAACCCAGACATAAGCTCAGAGGCTGCATGCCGCAAAACTACTCGGATGATGGTTTAATCCAAGATTGAAAGGCCGCTTCGAAAGGATGCCGCGAGACTACTCGGACGATGGTTTAATCCAAGTCTTGGGGACTACTTCAGAACACAAATTTTCAAACAACATAAAGGATCAAGACCCTCTAACTTTTTGTTCCAAATAGCAAGAGGCTCGGGGGCTACACTCAGTGTGTGCCTTTTTCTTCGAAAAAGTGCACGTCACCAAAAGACTTCCTCAACACAGACCATTTCAAGACATTACGACAAAAAGAACCCAGAACAAGCCATATTCGAGTTCTTTTTGATAAAACTTCAATGAACAATCGGAACAACTTCAAGACAAGATCCTCTAGCTCCTTGTTCCAAATAGCAAGAGGCTCGGGGGCTACAACTAGATGGATGTATTTTTTCTTCAGAAAAGCACTCACCACTCAAAGATCCTAAGAAGCGCTACAAGGTTTCACTCCAGAAAGCACTCGGATGACATCTTATTCCTACTCAACAAGACTTGAAGGGGCAGAGCGAGACTTTCAGAGCTCAACCATGAAGTGCTCGGGGGCTTGTCGATACGGGACCCATAGGATACCCCGCAAGGGAGAGAGAAGATCTAGTTCAACTAGGATTCTTCCCATGTAAATCTTAGTAGTAGAACTATCAAGTAATCCTACTAGGAAATCTTATTGTAAACCGACTAGGACTCTGGCCTCCTGACTATATAAAGGAGGGCAATGCTCCTGTCAAAAGAGAGAACAGAGCATATCATAATCAATCCAACGCAAAGGCTAAGGCCGACTGGACGTAAGGTTATTACTCGATCTACGATCGAGGGCCTGAACCAGGATAAATCGGCTGTCTCTTACGTAAACCATCGAGTTCGGCATACGCCGAAGCCCGAACATACTGCCCCGGGTACCCCCGTGGTAGGCTATCGGTGGTAAAACATCGACACCTGCCCTATTTTGTTGTCAAGTCAAATGCCGATGCCGATGCTGCTCCATTGTCATTCCCCGTTGTCTCCCTCTCTTCCTCTATCATGCGGGCAAACATCGTTCCCCGTCCCCTTCCTCTTCACCCGTAGACCCAGTTCACGTGAACACTAAGAGAGAGAGAGAGAGTCCATAGCATAGTGCTGCCCCCGGCACATAGCACAGTGCCGCCAGGCTAACCATGCAGTGCTGGCGCCACATGCTAGCCACTTATCTCGGGGGAAAACGCTAAGGCCACCAAGCAGTGTACACAGGAGGCTGCCAAACCATTTTCCTTGCATGTAAAAATTCCTAGAATTTTTTTAAATAAACTAGGTACACCCCAGATCCTACCCAAGCATTTCCATACCATTTTCAGTATGTCAATTTCTAGAAATAATTCCCAAGTTATATTCCACATACCCTTTTCCTATTAAATCTTTGTTAATTCATATCTCCTCCATCCTAACTCCAAATCATTTGATTCTTCCACCAAAAATCTTCTAAATTTAAGCTCTACTTATTCATACCCTTTGTTCTTTTATTCGGTGTCCATTTAAATTCTAGTTTGATTGCTTTTCTTTTCCTATATTTAAATTAAATACTAATTATAGTAGTGACCTTCGCCATAGTAGTATCTAAACCCTATATATTCGTGTATGTGCATGTACTTTGACACATACTCGAATATATCCACACCTAATCACCTAAAATAATAGGGTATCTATACAAACAAGGATATGCCCGATACTCGGGCATATGCCTATGTATGGCTAACTTTATCCCCCACCTTTTCCATTCTAATTAATCTTGGGCATATTCATATGCGTGTGCATATGTGCCACTAACCCCATGGACCTATAGAGGTCAGATAGGTCATCTATGATGACTTAGTCAAACTTTCTCTTTTAGGTTCACATAATAATGAACCCTACTAATAATGTGGTCTGGTTTTCCATTAGATCAACCACCCACCTTAACCTAACCCATAGAATCCCTACCCTATGGATGGAATCCCTTTATCCGTACCTTACTTCAAATTGACATAATAATGATGACCTAGATAACGACCCATCACCTAATAGGACCCACCCATGTAGGATTGATTCTTTCACCTTGATTTCCAATGCTTGTTTTACATGCCTTGCTTGTTTTTTTCCTTGTTTGTGTTTTGCTCGTTAATGCCAGACCGCGTAGGATAGAAGACGTGGAGAGAACCTGATGGAGTCTAGAAGATAGGAATAGGAGACATAGGAATTGGACGAGGATATAATCGTCAGTGAATGGAGGCAAGTCCTAACACCCACCTATTCCTTCCCTCTACATTACATGCCATCCCTTAACCACCCCCTTTTCCACCACCACCACATTTTGCTATCCTCCACCATAAACCCACCATACCCCATCTCCACCAATTAATAAACTTAACTTATAATACTTAAATTCTCCTTCATGAATTAATGGAATTATAATGGGTCATGAGCTCGGTTATGATAATGTGAACATTGATGATAATTATCTTGATATGATATAAGTTTGACTATGATATTGTGATGACATAATGGTTACCTTCATATGAGATGAGCTCTATGAACCTGAGGTTAATAGCTATGGAAGTTAAAATTGGTAAAACTAGACTAAACCCCGATAGGGGGCGAGTGAGGGTAAATTAGCTTTTTTAGGATCACCTAGAGAGGGTTCCTGTGGGAGATAATCACCTCGGTCACATAAGGACTGGTTCGTAGTCCCTCTCTCCTAGTGAGATATTATGTACAACCACATGTCTATATGGGTAGACTTGATCTCACACCCCATTAGATAGAAGTATAATTTCTACTAGGAGGCCAGTGTTGGCAGCAAAATATCAGGAGCTGGCATGGATGCTATGTGATCTTCCGTGGCCCGGTTGGCGTGGTTGCTATGTGATCCTCCACGTTAAGCCCTTTGATTTTTGGACATGTTCGAGCCCATGGTATTGTATGTTTGGCCATGTTTAAGCCCATATTATTGATGATTTGGTATCATCAGCACTATTATGTTGGGATGATTTGGTATCGTCTGAGATTATATGATGGGATGATGTGGTATCATCTGGGATTATGAGATGGGACAATTTGGTATCCTCCCGAGTTTAGTGTGTTTTCCAACCCCTGAGAAGCCACAATAGAGTTATATGGATATCTAAGGTCATGTACTTTTGGGTATGGGGTCTCATTAGGCCTGTCACACCACTGGCCCTGGTGTCAACTACGCCTATCATGTTGGGAAATTTGTACACCTTTGCAGAGTTTATTGAATCTATTCAAATAGCCACGTCCTTGGAATGGCCAGATGCTGGGATGAGATACTATGATTAGACTTCAACAACTGTGATAATCTAGTAAGATGTATTTTACTAATTTGGTAAATTATAATTAACCCTGGGAACTGGTGAGAATGGTGATACTCTGCCAGGGTCCAACCTATAATTATAACTACTTCACCCAATCACTTTTACCTCCACCACTTTAACCACCTCCACATATAGCCTTCCCCTTCCACCTCTCCTCCAGCCAAAGTTTAGGGCTTGCTGAGTACTATATGTACTCAACCCCCTCCATTCTATGTTTTTAGGAGTAAAGCTACAGGAGCACATACCCTGAAGGAACTATTGGAGCTACATGAGGATAGGACAATAGGAGAACGTACAAATATGGAGCTATCAAGGACTGCGCAAGGATAGGACAATCAGAGTATACTCAAAGATAGAGCCGCACGACTACACGAAGGAGCTGCGCTAGGACTACGACGATTGGGATATATGAATAGGCTTAAGGAATAAGTCTAGGGCTACGTTCGCACTCCAAGTTGCCTATAGGAATGGAGCCATGATGACATAGGACCACTGTCTTATAACTCTTATATACGATATAAGACCAATGGCTTAAGCTATGTAAACTCGAACTATGTAATGTGTTTTACCCGTTAGCAATAAAAGTATGGTTTTTTATATCAATCTTGTTCGAATTGTGCGTATTAGCTACTGATCCAGGGACTGATAGATGATGCACAGAGGACCCTAAAGTAGGGGACCGACACTGAGTGAGGTTATTGATCCTCATTTTTATCCATACCTTCTAGCGCTAGATTATATGCGAATGCATCAACGATGATATCTTTGTCATGGTTCCAATTTTTTCCCGACATGACATAGTTTAATGAGATCTCATCTTCTGAAGAATTAGGTACCTTTGTTTCTTCTTGAGTCATGTCTTCATTTCCTTCAAGAGAATTTTCCTGAATTATTATTTCCTTAATTTGACCTTCTTGATTCTTTGCTTCCTTTTGTTTTCGAGGATTTTTTATCTTTGGAACCCAATGGTCTACCATGTTTTATAGTAGTCTTTGACTCATTAGTAGTAGATGGTTGTCCCTCTTGGACATTAATTTTTTTAGGAGCATTAGCAGCTAGAATATACGACTTAGTCACTCTTTTTAAGTCTGTAAAAGCATCTGGCAAATTATTTGCTAAACTTTGTAAATAAATTATCCTTTTAACTTCTTGCTCACATTGTTTTGTACGAGGATCAAAATGAGATAATGATAATTCATTCTAGCTTATTTCTCTATTCAGCTGTTTATTTTCTCCCCTTGTTGTTGGGAAATTTGATTCATCAAAATGACAATCAGCAAATCTTGCTATAAATATGTCTCCCATTGATGGTTCAAGATAGTTTATTATAGATGGGGATTCATACCCAATATATATTCCCAACCTTCTTTGAGGTCCCATCTTTGTGCGTTTTGGCTGAGCAATTGGGACATACACCACACATCCAAAAATTCTTAGATGTGAAATATCTGGCTCTTTGCCAAAAACCAATTGTAGAGGGGAAGAACTATGGTAACTTATTGGCCTGATGCGAATTAATACCGCTGCATGGAAAATAGCATGTCCCCATGCGGACATTGGGAGTTTTGACTTCATAAGTAATGGTCTCGCTATTAATTGGAGATGTTTAATAAATGACTCTACAAGACCATTCTGTGTATGAACATGTGCAACTAGATGTTCAACACTTATTCCAATCGACATGCAATATTCATTGAAACTATTTGATGTAAATTCACTGGCATTATCCAAACATATAGTTTTGATCGGGTTATCTAGAAATTGAGCTCTTAACTTGATTATTTGAGCCAACAGCCACGCAAACGCTACATTGTGCGTTGATAGTTGTTGACACAGAATTTTCATCCCGTGCTGAGGACACACGTAGCAAGCCAGAAGGGTCTGCTCGATGGAGCTATAGATCCGCCTAGCTTCAGCATAGGGATGGTCGATCCTACGCACTCTTCCTGAGACGTGCTAGTCAATTTGACCCTATAATTGATAAGGATAGAAAGTTCATCAGTAATTAAGGGCGAAACTTGCCGGTGTTGCCAGACAGTCTTGAATGTGTGGCTCTGAGAGTCGATATGAAAGGAGATCGACTAAACAGTCGATTCCAGCATGTTCATGAGAATAAATCGGTTAAAGCTCACTGGGTTGTATAAGAAGAATCGGTTATCATTCAGGGTAAATGTCGTTATTTGAACAAATATTAATCAATGGCAATAAGATGTCAATAATGATTGGTTTATGCTAAGCCATTGATTACAAGTAACCGAACCCCTTTTTATATAAAGAAACAATTCAACATCACTTAACCATTTAATAAAAATAAATCTAATGAACATGTTAGATCTCATCTATCGCTATGACCAGTGGGGCATGAGGCAGAATCATGCAGGCCGTAGAAATAACAATAGACTCAACAACCCTAACTCATTACCAATATTAGTGGAGCATAAGGCAGAATCATGCAGGTTGTAATACAATAATAAAATCATGGGGCTAACATATCTTTCAACCTATCTTTACTTCAACAGTCTCGGGATGTGAACTGTTCATGAAAGCACTCGATATCGGCTAAAACAGCCGATTCAGACATAGCGCATAGTTAAAGTCATGCCTTATCAGGAATAGATCTATCAAATAACGATCCCCACTCCACGGTGCTAACAGTGGGGTGTGAGGTAGAATTACACAGACCGTGATAACGGGCCATAGAACAGTTTTTGCTAGCCAATAAATCTACTCAAGATGCAATATCCTTTAACCGCACGCTATGCACGATCAAGATTGACGTAAAACAGCCGATAAAACATAACTCATCATTTAAGGTATAGATTAGATCAGTTTTAGGTTAACAAACGATGGGCTCAACAAGATATAAGGCTGATCTAGATCAATCCCAATCGGGTAGAGTGATATTGCTGTAATTTAAATAAATAATAAAAGCAATAAGCAATATTGGTAACTTAATGAATCTACCAAAGACTACCATTGTAATGTAGAGCCAATAACTTGACCTTGATCTAGTTCATGCAGTGGGTGTCAATCGGATCGATGTAGCCATACTTGAACTAGGCAAGAATCGATAACTAACTTATACCAGAGTCATAGTGGAGGTCGACCGGATCGATGCAGCCGTAAGAACAGAGGTATAAGCCATGACGGTACTTACAACAAGCAGTGGAGGTCGAACGGATCAATGTAGCCATACTTGCTGAAGAACTTGTTGAGATCTACTCTAATCCTACTCCTAAGGGGTGCTCAGAGCCAAAAAAGTAAATAACTTGTATATTAGATTGATTGTTCTCCTTTACAATAGCTGGGGCTTGATATTTATACCCGGGACCTACGCATGACTCCTGTCTAAGCATGACTCATCACAATTTTTGACCCTAGAGAAAACATTCCTAATTTAAGATAACTTGGACTCTAATCTTTCCCTTTTTATAGAGCCCAACATGTTTTGTCCTGGCGCCGAACGTAGCCTTTGTCGTTATTTGCTGGCGCTATCCGAAGAAAGCCAATTCCAGTTTTTGCATCCGAATTAGCTAGTTCCGATTTGCACGCAATGGATTCATTTGATGACATGATCTTGAGAGCTTTTGAGTCCCTGCGACTCTTCTTCCAAATTTTGGTGTAAACACATGCCCCCCAATTTTGGGATAAAAGTAATTTTATTCCAAAATTATCATGTATGTATCCCTGATTAGTCCACAGTCATGGGTAGAGAACCTTGAGCTAGGGTCCACTATTTGTTGCCGCTTGCGTCCACTCATGAGCCCATGCCTCAAAACTTTTACGAGAGCATCATTACTTCACAGGCACTTGGATTCATCCTTCCAGGCCGGCTATAAAATGTCTATCTAGCCCTGGCGAGAGCAACTCAACAATTCAGCCATGTTTCTTTTCTATCTACCTCCTCGAGTGCTCCTGGCTCCGCTGGACCCTCCATGGTCTATCTTATGAAGGTCTTAAGCGGCTAGAAGAATTCTTGTGCATAGGGTGATTATGTCACTTATTCTAGTGCCTTGTTGAGCAAGAAGACCAGCCATTGCGGTTAGAAGAATTCTTGTGATATCACATGAGTCTTTTCTCCATGCTCACAAAGTTGTTCAAGTGTTTGCGAGGGCTAGAATGTGTGGACACCTTCCCCTTGTTGCTCCTCCAAATGCCCACTAGGAAAGCATCATGCTTCTTTCCCATAGTTCCTCAATTTATCGAGAAATTTGCTGAGCATATGTTTAGCGAGCGACCTTTCTTCTTCTCTGGTACAATTTTATCGATGGGCCGATGTGACTTGGTTCACAATGAATTTCGGCCTTGTGGAGATCCAGACTCCCTTCGACCCAAAGAAGTTTTGGTGGGTTAATCTCTGGTCAATGCATCCATCCCATGATATTTTGTAATCTGGGGAAGCAATAAATTTGAGTTTGTTATCTCTTTGCTATTTGTCCCCTGAATTTCTAGGGTGTTGATCTGTTTCCGTTTCTGATTTCAATTTCACACCTCCATCGAAATCTATCTTCTTGCTTTCCTGGGTTATATATACAGGCTACGGCTATGGATAAAAAACCCTCTTCGTCTCAATCCTTCTTTGTCTTCAGTATATTTCCTGCCTCTTTTTAGGTTCGAGGTCATGGAGAACAACAAGACGTCTGCTAAAGAAGCCCTCAACAGATCTACATCATCATGCCAATGCCTTCATCATCAAGAGGATGCATCTTGGGGTGCTCCCATCACTTTGGATCAAAGGGCTGACTCCGCCCAGCCCTCGAGTCATCTTTGGTACCAATTTGCCACCAGCTTCCTTGCCACTAGAGGTGACAGATCGGTAATGATGATCTGCTGGCCTCCATCGATCGGACTGACCAGCATCTAGCCAACTACCTCTCCCTAGCGGAATCAGATCTAGCCATGATTGAAGACCGGTCACCCCCCGAGGTTAGCCTAGTGAGGGAAGTTGGCCAGGGCTAAAGCTAGAATCATGGGTGAGATGTCTGCCATTATTTCTCTATTTTTCCTTGATTTTACCCCCAAGATTTTTATCAATCTTTCCTTGTATATTTTAGATCTAACTGCTCAGTTGGAGAGTCTTCGATCAGCCACGGATCATGTGGCAGGATTTGTCAATGCCAGGGGTGCCGTTCTAGTGATTCACTTGCATGACATCCCGAATTGTGTCAGGGAGGTCGCCCTTCATGGTGTTCGTCATGGTGCTGCCATGGCGTTGGCTGCTGCACAAGCCTGTTTGGACCATAATCTTTGGCTTCTTCCCCATGGTTTTCCGGACGCAGCGTACCCTGGGGAGCATGAGTGCTTGGTTGAGGATTTTATGAGCGTTGTCAACTCTGTAGCTTTCAATACCCTGGACGATGATATAGTAGGCAAAGTGTTTTCCAGCCTATAGCTTGTAATAGGTGACGTTTAGCAAACAACTTCCCCGCCTTGAGTGATTTCCCTTTGTTTTGTGCTTCATACCCATCACTTCATTCGTGTTTGCTTTGCTTCTATAGGCGATACACATCATATCGGCTTTTACTCTTTTGGATTCATTTTTGCACTGGAGACGATACCTTTCTAATATCGGCTATTAAAGTTATCGATCGAACATATCGTTTATTAAATATTGATCCAAATGCTAGGATAATATTTCTTTAAATATTTCCCATTGATTGCTCTACCAAATTCTTTCTCTCCTTTTAGTGTCTCCAAGATATAAGCATTACTAGGTGCACAACATTTGATCCGATAAGGTCCTTCCCAGTTAGGTGACCATTTACCGAATTTACTGTCCTTTGACCCAATCGGTAATTTCACTTTTCAGACCAAGTCTCCTTCAGAGAATTGCTTAAACTTGACCTTTTTATTGTAATATTTCGCAACCCTCAGTTTATTGGCTTTGATACTTTCAAGAGCATGCAGCTGAAGGCAACTCAAGTCCTCCAAATTGTCTATCATAAGATTCTTGTAGACTTTGGCTGACAAATCATTCTGCAATGTGACATGCCTCGATCCAGTCCGAATTTCCCAAGGAAGAACTGCATTATGGCCATACACAAGTTCATAGGGTGATGTTTTATTGATCCATGGCAGGCCATCCTGTATGCCCATAGCGCCTCATTTAGCGTCGAATGCCACTTTCTTGGCTGTTCCTCGATCTTTTCTTGATCAGCTTAATCATAATCTGGTTGGACGCCTCTGCCTAGCTATTAGCCTAAGCATAGTAAGGAGAGGAATTTAGTAGCTTGATTCCCATACTGGCAGCAAAATCCCCAAACTCTTCTGATGTGAACATTGTTCCTTGATCTGTAGTTATGGTTTGAGGAATCCCAAAACGATACACAATGTGTTCCTTGATAAAATCAATCATGTTCTTTGAGGTTACCATCTTCAAAGGAATTGCCTCAACCCATTTAGTGAAGTAATCTATTGCTACCAATATGAACTTATGTCCTTTGCTTGAAGGCAGAAAAATCTAGCCAATTAAATCAATTCCCCATCCTCAAAACGGCCATGGCTTGATTATTGGATTCATGGCTGATACAGACAATGTCTGGACATTACCAAAACATTGATAGTCCTAACACCCCTTGTAATATTCAAAACAGTCTTCCAATATCATTGGCCAAAAATATCCAGCTCTGTGGATAATCCATTTCATCTTATAAGCCGATTGATGAGCTCCACATATCCCTTCATGCACCTCACCCATCAACACCTTAGCTTCTTCTTGGTTTAAGCATTTAAGCAACACCCCATCGACTGTTTTATAATATAACTGGTCATTTAACAAAACATATTTAGTCAATTTATACATTAGCTTTCTGGTAACTTTCTAAGACGGATCTCTAAGGTAGTCGGCTATTTCAACTCTCCAATCATCACCTGAGGTTTCACTACTCAAGACTTCTTGAAACACTCGATATCCTGATGCACTTTGAGCTAGACGGTTAGCTTCTTGGTTTTGTGCTCTCGGAATATGTTGAAAAGAGATATGAAGAAATTCCTTGAGTAACTTTTGGCACTCATCATAGTATCCTTTCAAAGTTTCTTCTTTGCACTCATATAGGCTGATCAATTGATTAATAATCAACTATGAATCTCAAATACTTCAATTGCTTCGGCCTTTACTCCATGAAGAAGTTAAAGTCCCTTGAGAATAGCTTTGTACTCCGCTTGATTGTTAGTAACCATTGGCTCAGTTGGAAGAGCAAACTCAAAACTTGCCCCCTGAGGTGAAATAATAACAATATCAATGCCACCACCCTACTTGCATGATGACCCATCAAAGAACAATGTCCAAGGCATCGGCTCTACATAACCAATGCTTGGCTTGTGATGCTGGGTGATAAAATTGGCCATTACTTATCCTTTGACTGCTTTAGCCGATTCGTACCTCAAGTTGAATTCCGATAACGCAAGAATCCACTTTCCCACTCTTCCATTCAGTATTAGCATTGATAACATGTGCTTAACCACATCAGCCTTGGAGATAACTATACACTCGGCCGATAATAAGTAGTGTCACAATTTAGTGCAAGAGAAATATAAGCACAAGCACAATTTTTTGGTAGGAGAATATCTCGTCTCTGGATCCAGTAGTCTTCTACTCAGATAGAAAACAACTCTCTCTTTTCCCTCAAATTCTTGCATCAGGGCCGATCCAATTGTCTTGTCATCAGTCAATATGTACAACTTAAATGGCTTACCATGCTAAGGAGGGACCAGCACAGGTGGACACTTCATATATTCCTTTATTTCTTCGAACGCCCTTTGTTGTATGTCACCCCACTTGAATTCTTGATCATTTTCAACTTCAATAAGGGAGAAAATGATAGGATCCTTTCCGACAAATTTGAAATAAATCTTCTGATGAAATTAATCTTACCAAGCAGAGACTGCAACTCTGTTTTGGTAGTCGGGGGAACTACTTCATCAATTGCCTTCACGCTTTTCTGGCCAACTTTGATTCCTCTCTCATGGACCATGAATCCTAAAAATTGTTCGGCTGATACTCCAAAAGCACACTTATTAGGATTCATCTTCCAACCATGCTTCCTCATGCATTCTAGAGTCTCATGTAAGTCAGCCAGGTGTTCTTTGTACCCTTTGGATTTTATCATCACATCATCGATGTAGATCTCAACAATCCTGCTGATCAACTTATGGAAAATGTAATTCATTGCCCTTTGATAAGTTGCACCGGCATTCTTTAGACCAAAGGTCATCACAACCCACTCAAATAGACCGATTATGTTGGGGCACCTAAAAGTGGTCTTTGTTATGTCTTCCTCGGCCATGAAAATTTGGTTGTATCCTACATTATCGTCCTTGAAGCTAATAACCTTATGCCCGGCTGCTGCATCTACTAACATATCAGCTATCGGCATCGAATAACCATCCATAGGTGTGGTTTTGTTCAGATCCCTAAAATCAATGCAAACCCTCAATTTTCTATTCTTCTTATATACAGGGACAACATTCGATATCCACTCTACATATCGGCATGGTCGGATAAATTTTGCTTCTAGTAACCTTCCAGTCTCCTTTTTGATATCATCAAGCACGTTTGGGTTGAATCTCTTTGGAGCTTGTTTAAACGGCTAATATCCAGGTTTGATTAGCAACCGATGTTCAACAATTGATTGGTCTAAACTAGGCATCTCATAGTATTCCCAAGCAAAGCAGTCTTTAAATTCCTTTAATAAATCAATTAATTCCTGTTTATACTCTGGATCCAACTTAGCACTTATGTACGTTGGCCTAGGCCTATCTCCAAGACCAATATCCACTTCTTCTAATTCATCGGCTGACGTGAAGCCATGTCCTAGTTTGCCATCTGAAGTGACCTAATTTCCGCGAAGGGGAAATCCACAGAGTCGAAGTGTAATAAGACCATTGCAGATCATATTACCCAAATTTCTAGTCGAATACCACATCCATACAACGATAATATCAGAGTACAAATAGTGCGGAATTACATAATTTATTACATCGCCGCATTGGCGGAATCAAAAGTAGCATCCAGTCGAATACCACATCCATACAACGATAATATCAGAGAAACGCTTGAAGATAAGATCACCAAACTTGAGCGTAGGCATGAACCCCTCAGCCGTCAAACTCCTCGGAGCTATACTCCTCAGCAGAACATGTGTGCCCAAAATTTATCAGTACGATTTGTACTGGCCACTCCCACCCTATGAGCATTGCTTTGTGGAAATTGGATGCATGTTGGATATAATCAAAGGAACCTATATGGCTGGGGTTTCCTATGCAGTAGCATATCAAGTATATAATAATAGTTGGTCAAGTTTTAACACCATCCCCACACACATTCCACCCCATTCCCTTTCCCGAGCCAGGTTTCGATCCTGGGACCGATATACCATCATCTCCACACCATCACCATACCATCGCTCAGTCGACAAGTCAACTCCCTCTCGGCACTACCTCAAGGCCTGTAGCCCCTGGCTACAACCGACACTCTCTCACGGGGGAAGAAGAGAAGGACTCATTTCATTATCTAGTTTAAGCGAAACCCAGGAAAGGTCCATAGCTGACAAGTCGGCACATGTATCGATCGATCAACCATACACTCTGTAGAGGTTTTACATAACCACAAGATCCACCTTCCTCGTTGACCGTCGTCAACTAGGCTGATTCTGGCTGCTAGCTAGCCTAGGATAATGCCACTCTACCATTCAGCCCTGGTACACCCCAAGTCTAGTTTGGGGTGGCTGAAACTGTGAGTCATGAGCTGGGTCCACAAGGTCTCCATGAAGTCTCAGAAGGGTGTGGGGGAAATCCTTCGTGCCCCATACCTCCTTACACTGTCTGCTATCAACCTAGTAGTAGTGGCAATATCCTACCAAGTAGTCCGGCCGTCCGGCACCATATAGATCGAGTGGTACGTAAGGCTTCCTGGTGAATCTGAGTACTAGTAAGTCCTTAGGGATGACCAAGCTAGAATGTCTCCACTAGGGTTTCCATTTATCGTGCCACCATAGTACCTCCATCCTGGGCTCCTCCCATCACAGGTTCACACCCAAGACCACCTCATATACCATTTACCCACCACAGGTATCCTTTTCCAAGGGTGCCCAGGTAGCACCCCATGGCAAGACTTGCCCTAGTCTCGTCGTATACTCCAACTTGGTCGACACAACCCTCACCCTCCACACACCCAAGTCACACACGCAGCACTCTCCCCATAGTCCAGATAACATCAGTTTCCACCACACATTAAAGTAGTATAAGCATAGTAGAAGCGTAAGTAATGAAATGTAGCAGCAAGCGTGTGTCTAGCCTAATAGCAGGGTATGCAGGGGTAAGGTTGCGTCAAGGTAACGGCCATCAATTAATCATACTACCATCCAAGTCCTAACATTGTATGATTATAACAGTATAGTAAAGCCATAGTAGTTCTATATTAGCCATGCGTAATAGGTGCTACGAGATTAGGTGGGATGTGGCACCTTCAGTGTAGTCGTCTCCATTCTCCTCATGGTACTCATGGTCCTCGTCCATCAGGTTCTCCTCTGAGTCTGCAACGTTTGCATTATAGTCGCGTTAGCGACGTCTATAGAATAGCACAAAGAAGCAATGAAAATTCAAAAGATCCAAATACACTCAAACATGGGTTCATTGCGTAAAGCTCGATTTTAGATGAATTTTGGTCCTAGTTTCATATTTTTCTGAGGTTGTATGAATTAGTTATGAATTTCCAAAGTTCAAATCATTTCTAAAAATGGAAAAGGCCGAATTAATCCTGGGCTAACACGTGTCACGTTGTGACTGGTCCACGTGGCATGTTGACGTCAGCATGACGTTAGCATGACATCATCATCTTAGTTCCGAGCTGACAGTTGGGGTCCAGCTGATGTCAGCATGACGTTAGCAACGTCATTAGTTCCGACAGGTGGGTCTAGGGACTCTTGGGTCACTGACATGTGGGTTCGGTCAAAGTCAACGTCAGTCAACGGTGAGTCGACGATCAACGGTCAATGGTCAGGGTCACTGACATGTGGGGCTAGGGCTGATGACGTCATCAGTTGATGTCATCATGACATCAGCATGATGTCATCATGACGTCAGCATGACGTCACCCCGGCTATGTTGGCTTCTGCCGTGTGGGTCCCATGTGACGTCAGCATGACGTCAGTGTCGATGAAATATGGTTGGCAGTCTACCTAGGGGTATACCTAAGGTAGTAGATTGTCGGCAGACAGATGCGCAAGCCACAAACAAGATGGTGACGCAAGACAAACACGAGGTTTCATCCAGGTTCGGCCGCCAAGAAGGCATAATACCTACGTCCTGCGTCCAATTTGTATTGTTGTATGTCAATGAGAGATTTTTTTTAGAGGGGGTCCCCTGCCCGCCTTATATAGTCTAGGGGCAGGGTTACAGATCTAGAAACTAATCCTAGCCAGATACAATTGCCATATGTGGCCGGATAAGAATTCCTATTCTAACCGACCAGGATCTTGCTTGATCGCCAAATCCGCCTTGACTCCTTGCGCGGGACTCCAATCAGGTTGGCTGGGCCGCGCATCATCTTTTGGTGGACTAGATCCACTGATCCAGGCCGGCCCAAGCTTAGCCGTAAGGGTATAGAGGTTAATACCCCCATAGCTAGTCCCCGAGCACCATGTATTATGCCGTGACACGCCATTTTAACCTTCTTCGACAAGTAAGGCTTGAGTCCTTAACATCTCTGACTGCCATTGTCGCCGGAGAAGTAGGTTGTCCGAAGAATGTATGGTGCTTTTAAGAAAAAAGAAAAAGATTTCCATCCTGTGAAGTGTGCCCACTTGTATTTCTGTAAAGAAATGTAAGTGAATCTTGAAGCATAGCATCCTTGATCATCAGAGGTGTAGTGGTCGAAAAGAAAACACATTCACTGCAAGGTGAAGTGTGCCCACTTAGTCCCCGAACCTGGCAGTAGGTGACGCAGGCACATGGTGCCAAGGTCTAAAAAGAATTCCCATTTAAGTTAAGAGCCCAATTGTCGTACAGGCAATACGAGATGCACCGACAGGTGCATCGTACCGATGTAGTCCCCGGGCTTGCTAGATGGCAAAGTATGAGTCTTGTAGCAAGGTCTAAATAAATGGCTCTCAACTGTATGTGAGTACAAATCACATGTAGCTAAGGAAAGTGATCTCCGAGCAGTGGTCGGGATAGTCCCCAAGCATAATAGTAGTCGTAGCAGTCCCTAAGCATGACAGTGGTCGGAGCAGTCCCCAAGCATGGCAGTGGTCTAGGCAGTCCTCGAGCACGGTAGTGGTCAGAGCAGTCCTAGAGCATAGCAGTGGTCTGAGCAGTCCCTGAGCACGGCAGTGGTCTGGGCAGTCCCCGAGCATGTCGTTGGTCTGGGCAGTCCTTGAGCACAAAACATGCAGCGAAAAAAATGAACGCCGCTTTTATTATTATTTGGTGTATTTATTTATCTCCTTACTCTGTCAAGTCCAATTTGACATGTCTGGTAAAAAAAGCAGACAGGTATAGCACGTCACTCTGTCTTCTTGCTCTTTCTGGCAAACAGTCGCTTGGCACCTGTATGGAGGTGCGTCAGTGTGGGCCCTCTCACACTATCAATGAAGAGGCACGTACACTAGTAACGAAGGGGCGCGTTTATTGGCATAGATCTCGAGGTTGTGAAAACAACCGTCAGCGGCGCATGCGCACATCTCCCAAGAATCTCGGGTGGGTGAAACGACGGAGCTCTTTGGTTATTTATAATATAGAACTGGTAAGTTACTTTTTACTGATCCCCATTGTCATTCACCACCGCAACCTTCTTCTTCCTCTTGCCGAACCCTATTCCCCCAAAAACCATCACCAATCCCCCTCCACCGCATCCACCCCTTTAGCAAGGGCAGATTAATGGCGAAGAGAGACACCTAGAAGAAAGGCGGAGTTATGGCGAAGGAGTGGTGGAAGTCAAGGAGCAATGAGCAGACCATCGAAGACTTGGTCACCATGAGAGTGCTCCACAACAAGGCACTCGCGGGATGGCGTGCGCCGGAAGGAGAAAGCTTCCCTGATCCACAACCAGGTGAGATTGTGGTTTTCGAGGATTTTTTTCAAGCAGGGTTTTGGGGTTCTAGTGCACCCTTTCCTTCAGGGGCTCTGCTTGTATTACGAGATTGGGATTTGCAATCTGCATCCCAACTCGATTCTTCTTGTCTCCACCTTCATCCATCTTTGCGAAGCCTATGGTGGCTTCTAGCCCCATTTTGACCTCTTTCACCATCTGTTCTGTCTGTGGAAGAAAGGGAGCGGCGGCTCAAAGATAGCCGGAGGCGTATACCTCAATCTGCATGATGGTATGAAGGCCCAGTACTTGCACTGCCCCTGGAACACCTCACTGGATGAATGGTACAAGAAGTGGTTCTACATCCATAAAGAGCTGAACATGATCACCCTGTGCGACGTGGAGTTGATTCTAGAGAAGAAGAAGAACTGGTCGGAGAAGCCTGAGCACTTGGAGCAGATCGCAGAACTGCTCAGGATGATCCCATGGGGAAAGCTGGATGGTCCAAGCGTGGTCGGGAACTGCATCAGCCGAAGGATCCAGCTCTGCCAGAAGAGGGTACACCCTGGATATGAATACTAGGGGACCGCAGATCCAACGAGGACTAGGAAAGAGGTGCTTGACAAGATCGAAGTCAAGGCCAGGATTGAGGAGCTATTCAACTTAGCTGATCCCAATTATGTCAGGTTAAGCGACATCGAGCACGCCTTCAAGCTAGCCCGACCTCTCCCAAAGGTAAATGATACTTCCTTGTACCAGTAGAGTTATGTTGTAACAAAATTTGACTGTGTTGTTGCCTTTATGTTTCCTAGAGTAATGGTCGTGATCGGGCAGCAGTGTTCGTGTCTCCACCCCCTAGTATGGATTGGCCGCAAGTTGACAGCCCTACCACCCAGACCAGTGTTAGGACTGAAGATGTCGACTGGGTAGTACTCGGGGTTGGGGAGGAGGTAGTAGCCATGGCTGCTGGCAAGTGGCCGGTGGCCAACAAACATCGTCAGGCCATCTTCCCCCTTTCAGACGATGAAACAGAGGATGCGGACATCTTCCGACTCGTCCCTCGAAAGAGGAGGAGACAAATGGAGTCGACAGAGCAGGGTGGCTCCTCTTTGCCAGCAGTGATCGCATCGCCGACCACTGCAACACAGAGGACAAGCGGAGGAAGGGTCGAGCACCAAACCTCGGCGCCAGTACTGGTTGTGGAAAAAGGCCCGGTGGAACCCGTCGAGCACGTGGAGCAGGCGTGGTCGAAGAGACGCTCCTTTGCCACGTCATTCCGTGCTTCCAAGCTGTAAGTATCTATAACCTTGATGTAAGCTTATAATTTGTATTGAATACTATTGTCTTCTGAACTTTTCTCTGGTATATTAGGTCGGCGTCCACCGAAAATCCTGACCAGCTAGCCAGGTGTGGCATGGCTTCGTGACATATGGCTAGCCGGGTGTTGCATTGTTGGTCGTGACAGCTGTAATGCAGGCTTAGAAGCTGAAGTAACCCGCCTCCAAGAGGAGAATAGTCGTGTGACCATAGAGTGTGGTCACCTGAAGGAGGACAACGAGAAACTGGCACGCAACCAGTCTCAACTCCAGGACCACACCACCAAAATGAAGGAGGAATTGAAAAGTAAGTATTCTAGACCACCTTTCTCATTCTGTTGCCCGCCTTATCTTGTTGTGCCATTACATTTGATGTCTTGTATGGTTTGTAGTTTTAAAAGTCAATGCCAAGAGGCATCTAGAAGCCATGATGAAAGAGCGTGACGGCTGGAAAGCACGATGCTTCAAGGCCATCGAGGATCGGGACATATGGAAGAACCGGTGCTAGGAAGTGGCAACTGGCATTTTGCCCGTCCTCGACCTTATCGACCCGGCGCTCACAGAGGAAGAGCCAAGGACGCCCCATCTCGGACTGGTCGAGAGATGCAGAAAAGCATGGGGATGGTTCCAAGAGTTTGTGAAGGAGGTAGGTGAGTACACGGGTGCCCATGTGCTAAGCATGGTGTGTGCCCACTACCCCCTGATCGATCTCAAGTGCCTGGAGGCTGGATACCCGAAGGAGGTAGACTCAGACAAGGCAGAGGAGCTTCAGATGGCCCAGCTGGACCTGTTGTCAAAGACAATTGGCGACATTAACCTGTGTGGAGGTGGGACAGCACCTGTACAGGGTACACCATCGACAAGTCAGCTAGAAACGCCATCAGTTGCAAGCCAACCGATGAAGCCTACGGTCTCGACTAGCCAGGCATCGGCGGGGCCATCCCCTTTAGCTCGACTAGCACAAGAGTCCCTGAGACTCGAGTAGGATATCGGAAGCAGCAAGCAGCAGGTGTCGCGTGCCCCGACTAGTCAATGTAATAGGCTTAGAGCTATAGAAAGAGGACATAGTTGTGTTATTGTAAACTTGGGCCTCTTCAGGCAAGCTTGTAATAACATAACTGTATATCATTATAAGCTTGTTTGCTTTGTATAAAGCATATTTAAGCTTGAAACTTATGTTGGTGTAACTAAGTGAGAACATGTTAACGTTCTGTTTAGCTGTACCATTTTGCTCGACACATCATCCTGAAAAGTTTGCGTGGCCCTAGTTTGCCATGTGGTCGGAGTGTGAGGTGCGTGACCTATGCACACGTAGACGCAAACAAGTCAAACCAAGGGGGACCTGCCGATCACCCGTAACATAGAGAGCGGATCCCATGCACGTGTTGGGAGAAACCAGAGACAGGGCCTGCTCTGAAAACCATAGAAGGAGTGGTGGTCGGCTTTTACTGGCTAAGTTAAAATAACCATAAGATTCAAAGTGACACATTAGAGTGGTCGGAGAAATCATAATAGCTTTATTGAAATAAATCGAAAGTACAAGAGGAGTACATATCTCAGTAGTTAAGCATAGAAACGTCTAAGCTTATCGATGTGCCACGAGTTTGGCATGTCCGTACCATCTAGGTGAGCTAACCAGTAAGACATTGGTCGTGTGACTTCCTTGATCATGAAAGGCCCCTCCCATGGGGTTGCAAGTTTATGGACACCAGCCTAGTTCGTCTTCCACTTTAGGACCAGGTCCCCGACCATAAAGAACCGCTCTTTAACGTTCTTGTTGTAGTACCTACGCAAAACAGCAAGGTATTTGGCCGTACGTACACAAGAATCGAGCCACTTCTCTTCTGCGCTATTCACTTCTAGCTCCCGTACTTCATTGGCCTTGCCTTCATTGAAATTCTCTACCCATGCTGATCTGAAAGCTATATCTGCAGGGAGGACTGCCTCAGCGCCATAAACCATAAAGTATGGCGAGACGCCGGTGTTACGACTGGGCTGAGTTCTGAGGCCCCAGACCACGGCTGGTAACTCTTTGAGCCATCTTCTGGGAGCTTTGTCATTTTCTCTACACATCCTCTTCTTCAATGTGTCCAAGATCATGCCATTTGCCCGCTCAACTTATCCATTAGCTCTAGGATGCGCCACCGAGACGTATTTTACTACTACGCTCCTTTCATCGCAGAAGTCCCAAAAAGCGTTCTCGGTGAACTGAGTACCTAGATCAGTGATGATGCTGTTGGGTATGCCAAAATGATGGATGACCTGGTTGAGGAATGTGACAGCCTTTTCTGAGGATGCCTGTACCAAAGGCATGTATTCTATCCACTTAGAAAATTTGTCGATCAGCATAAAAATGCATGTAAATTTCCCTAGAGCCGGTTTGAAGGGCCCGATCATATCTAGTCCCCGGCATGCGAAAGGCCAGGAAGCTGGTATTGTCTAGATCTTATGTGTTGGTACGTGGATTCTCTTGGCGAAGAACTAACAACCCTCACAGTGGCGGACTAGCTTCTCTGCATCGGCTACTGCTGACGGCCAATAGAACCCTGCTCGAAAAGCCTTACCGACCAGCGTTCTTGAGGCCATGTGGTTGCCATAGGAGCTAGAGTGGATTTGGTCTAGGAGTTGTTCACCATCCTCCTAGGTTATACACTTCATCAAGATTTCCTCCTTTGTGTTCTTGCGCCATAGCTTGCCATCGACGAGCAGGTACTGCTTACTACGACGCATCAGGCGCTCGTTTTCTATCCGATCAGTGCAACCGCTGCCATCTGTTAGGTACTTGATGAAAGGTATTCTCCAGTCAGGCTCATGAGTGGTCAGAGGCGGCTTGGCGGTGCTTGACGCTAGAACCGTAGCCACCAATTACTGGTCTGGAGGCTTGTCTACCGTGGAATCTTCCTCTTCGATGGAAGGCGTGAGCAGGTCTTGGACGAATATGCCATGTGGGATTTTTGCTCGGGATGATCCTAACTTTGACAGTGCATCCGCTGCTTGATTCTTGTCCCAAACCACATGTATGTACTCGATGCCATAGAACCTGCCTTCCAGCTTTCTGATCGATTTGTAGTATGCATCCATCTTTTCGTTGGTTGTGTCCCAGTCCTTGTTGAGTTGGTTGATGACCAGAGCAGAGTCTCTGTAGACATAGAGATGTTTAACGCCAAGCTCAACCGCAATGCGCAAACCATGTAGGCATGCTTCGTACTCGGCGGCATTATTAGATGCTGGGAAATAAATCCTGAGGACGTACCGGAGCTACTCCTTGGATGGTGACACGAAAAGGACTCCTACCCCCGCACCGTCGATGTTGAGAGAGCCGTCAAAGTACATCGTCCAATACTCGTCGGATCTAGGAGAGATAGGCGTGCTTATGTCTGTCCACTCGACGATGAAATCGACGAGTGCTTGAGACTTGATTGTAGTGCGGCTTGCAAACTCCAAGGAAAAGGGGCATAGCTCCATTGCCCATTTGATGATGCGCCCATTCGCATCCTTGTTGCTAATGATGTCTCGTAGAGGATACTCAGTCATGACCACCACATGATATCCATCGAAGTAGTGTTTCAACTTTTGGGATGTTATCAGTATGGCGTAGATCAACTTCTGAATCTATGGGTACCTGGTCTTGGACTCATTGAGTACCTCACTAATGAAATAGATTGGTCGCTGTACCTGGTAGACATGGCCAGGCTTGTCTCGCTCGACCACCATGGCCATGGAGACCACTCGATTAGTAGCCACAATGTAAAGTAGGAGTATTTTGTCTTCTCTTGGAGCAGTGAGGACCGGAGGTGACGTAAGGTATTGTTTCAGCTGTGTGAAGGCAGCATCTACTTCCTCCGACCACTCAAACTTTTCGGATGCTTTGAGTAGTTTAAAGAACGGTAATCCTTTTTCACCTAATCTTGATATGAAACGGCTAAGGGTGGCCATGCATCTGGTAAGCTTCTAAACATCCTTCACCTTTTTGGGCAGCTTCATGTCCAAGACAGCTTTGACTTTCTCTAGGTTAGGGCATATGCCATCGTGACTGACGATGTTGCCAAGTAGTATGCCAGAAGGAACACCAAAGATGCACTTCTTTGGGTTTAACTTCCACTGGAATGTGTTAAGGGCTACAAAGGTGCGTTCCAGGTTGTCAACAAGGGTATGTGCTTCCTTGGTTTTGACAACTATATCATCAACATAAGCCTCGACGAGGTCGTCTTTTATCTCGTCTTTGAGGCAAGCTTGTATAGCATGTTGGTAGGTAGCCCCGGCATTCTTGAGCCTGAACGACATGGTCATGTAGCAGTAGGCACCGAAGGGCGTGATAAAAGATGTCTTGATTTGGTCATCCTTTTTGAGAGCGATCTGGTGATAACCAGAGTAGCAATCGAGAAAGGAAAGCAGCTCACAACCAGCGGTTGAATCTACGACCTCGTCTTTGCGAGGTAAGCCGAAGGGGTCCTTAGGGCAGTGTTTGTTGAGATCAGTGTAATCAACGCACATTCTCCATTCATTATTCTTTTTGCGTACAAGAACTGGGTTGGCTAACCACTTCGGATGATACACTTTTTTGATAAATCCGGCTGCCAAAAGCCGTGTAACTTCTACCCTAATCGCCTCCTTTTTGTCATGAGCGAACCATCATAGCTTCTACTTGATAGGTTTGGCCTTGCCGTTGACATTCAAGGAGTGCTCGATCAAGTTCCGAGGTACACCGGGCATGTCAGCAGGTTTCCATGCGAACACATCCACGTTGCTCCTCAAGAACCTGACGAGCATGTCTTCCTATTTGGGATCTAGGTTGGCCCCGATAAAGGCCATTTTGCTAGGATCACCGTCGACCAGCTGGATCACCTTGTGCTCCTTGGACTTGATGTTCTTGCGTGGAGCCTCGAGCTCTAGGATCTCTAGGTGGTCGGTCAAGGTCTTCTTGGCGTCGAGCATGGTCTCAGCCATGCAAATAGAGAGGTCGTGAGCCTCTGCTATTTTGAAACTATCGTCTTCACAGGTATAAGCTGCGTACACGTTGCCTCAGAGGGTTAGAACTTCTTTCTCGGTAGGCATCTTGAGCACCAAATACCTGTAATGAGGTATGGCCATGAACTTGGTGAGCGACGGTTGACCAAGAATAGCATGGTAGGTGCCATCAAAGTCAGCGACCATGAAGTTGACGTAGTCGGTGCGGAAGTGGTCCGGGGTCCCAAACTGCACAGGTAGCGTGATCTGTCCAAGAGGTGTAGAGCTCTATCCAGGGAGAACACCCTAGAACTATGCTTCATATGGCTTGAGGTCCGCCTGAGCTATCTTCAGGGCAGGCAGACTATTCTTGAATAGTATATCGATGCAGCTGCCGCCGTCGATCAGTACTCTGTCGAACTGAACCTTGTTGATACAAGGATCGAGGACCAGGGGAAAACACCCTAGCTCAGGTATTGCGGCCCATTGGTCCTTTCTGCTAAAGGAGATTTCATGGTGAGACCACGGAGGGAGCCACGGATCGGTGAGGATGTTGTCGGTGTTGGCCATGTTCAAGCACGCATGAGCGAGCAGCTTGCATTCTCGTTTGGTCTCAATGGACACTTTGCCTCCGATGATGGTGTGTACGCGATCAGTTGGCTTGATGTACTTGTGATGAGGGTCTGCATCGTCGTCATCGTTATCCTCATTATGCTGTTCCCCTACGTCGTTAGGCTTGTCGGACGTATCCGGAGCCTATTGACGTGTGTAGATAGACTTGAGAACGCGGCAATTCTCCATGGTATGGTTTGACTTAGGATGGAGCTGGCAGGGCCTTTCAATGCTTTGGCATAGTCGTCTTCGTAGTTACGACGTCCGCCACCCTTTTTAACGATGTTGACCTTGCCGTCGTCTTCCCGAGCACGCTTGCTTCTATAATCGTCACGGCGATTATGCCGCTGATTACGTTGGTCACGGTGGTCGCGGGAGTCGTTGCGCTGGTTGTGGTGGTCAAAATTGTCGTTCCGACCATGGTTGGCGTGGTAGTCGTCGTGGTGTGGGGGGTGGTCGGAGCGTGGAACCCTTGCTGCTTCTTCAATAATTATCTTTTTAGCATCGTCGGTGTCCGCATATTTCTTAGCGGTGGCCAGGAGTGCTATGACCGATTTAGGTCTCTTGCGGAGGAGCTTGTCCCTTAGGGCGTCATGGAAGCGGAGGCCAGTGATGAAAGCCTCGATTGCCTCATTGTCGGAGATTGATGGGACCTTGATGCGCATCTCCGAGAAACGCCGGATGTACTCGCGCAGTGGCTTGTCTTTCCGATCTCGAATCCATTGCAGATCGTATTTGTTTCCTGGTTGCTCGCAAGTTGTAATGAAGTTGTCGATGAAGGCTTGCTTGAGCTCCTACCAAGAGTCAAAATAGTTCGCGGGCAAGCTGACCAGCCATTGGTGACCTGCATGGCCGACAGCAATTGGGAAATAGTTAGACATGATGTGCTCGTCAGCCATGGCTGATCTGCACGTAGTTTTGTAGAGTATGACCCATAATTCGGGATTTTCCTTGCTGTCATACTTCTAAAGTTTCTCGAGCTTGAAATTATTGGGCCATGTGACTTGGCAAAGGTGTGGAGTAAACTACTTCAAACCCGGCGGGCCGTGGGCAGTGTCATATTCCATATAGCGATAACTTCCGTGGGATGCTCGATCGTCGGCTCTCTGGTTGATGCAAGCGCGCAGATCGTGTCCACTGAGGTAATGGCGGAGATCGTTATTGCCATCATGGTGATCTCGATTGCCATCTGGATTAGCCCTGCGACCGTGATTATCGCGGCAATTGTCACGGTTGTCTCGGCGGTTATTGTCCCGGACGTCACGTCGGTCGTCGTCCCGACAGCGGTTTTCATCCTGGCCACCATCATGGCCACCGTTTCTGCCTTGACAATTGTCTAATGGGTCGTTGTTGCATGAGCCATGTTGGTTGAGTGGCTGTGAGCGACTTGGGTGCTGGTGGTTGTGGCTTGACTCAACTGAGATGGATGGAGCCCGGGCTTGATTTACAATTTCTGCGGTCTGGGCCATAGCAGCTGTCAGATAGGCTTGTATTTCATCGTGAACTGCTTGGGTTTCTGGGGTGTTGGGTAGTCGTTGCATTGTTGCCATGGCGACGGCTACATTGGCGCTTGGAGTCCTGAAGACCTGTATGTCCCCCACCCTGTCGAAAGCATCGTTGAGGTCACGTGGCTGGACCCTTATGTGTCATGCCTCCTGGTCTGCTTCGGCTTCGATTTGTCGGTGATTAAACCGGTCAATATTGCGTGCTTTGCGTGCAGTCCTTTCTTGTTCTATTTCGCCAACTGCTGGCAGTTCGTCATTGCTGACAACATGGATCAAATCCCCTCATCTTGGTAGGAAAGACAGGAATTGTGAGAACCCCGAGGCGTGGTCTGGGATATCTAGATCATACTTGATGCCTTCATCTTTGTGATGCTGAAGCTTGGTGTGGACAGATGCATTAGATGCAATGCTAGACGAGGAGCTAGAGTTGCCCTCTTGGACTGTGTGGACGGATCCTTCTTGATAATCTTCGGTTCGGATCATGTTGACGAAGTTGTGTGGCTTCGGCCGAGGTTGGTGCATAAAACACAAATCCAAGCGGCATTGTAGGTTCTACGCGTAGCTGGAGGTAGCGTTTGGTAGGCCGTAGGGCTAGACCTGGTGGTTCTCCGTCGAGGCTTCATACTCGGAGAGCCAGAGACCTGTCGCGAAGGCTGGCCGGCGACGAGCGGAGCACCCTTCAGGAGTAGATATGACCACGAGATCTATATCGAGTCGTGCAGGACGACTGGTCTGAGCTGGTCAGGTAGATCTGTTGTGGGGAGCGATTACCTGCTCATTAGGTTGATTTTGAATCATACTTACCAGAGCTAGGGTTTCGATGAGTTTGGTGCCGACCCAATCGATGGAGTCGAGCAGGTCGGTGTTGTTGATCTGCTTCCCTTTGTAGCGAGGAAGCGGATGACAAGTTGTCGGCATGGCTAAAGATGATGTAGGCGTGGTCGGAGCCAGATGTACCATGGTCGGAGCCAGATCTATCGTGGTCGGAGCCGTATCCATCATGGTCGGAGCCGTATCCGATGCAGGTGAAGCAGTGGTCGGCGCAGACTGAATCCACGCCTCCTCTGGGGTCATGGCGATGAAGTCGTCAGAGCTAGTGGTCCAGGTGATCTGGCCAACGGTGAACGTGAGGCCGTTCGGCGTAGCCATGGAGCCAGAGATGATGACCATCTTGTTTGCTTGGAGAGCAGTACGCACACCCCCTACCTAGTGTGCCACTATCGATGAAATATGGTCGGCAGTCTACCTAGGGGTATACCCAAGGTAGTAGATTGTCGGTAGACAGATGCGCAAGCCACAAACAAGATGGTGATGCAAGACAGACACGAGGTTTTATCTAGGTTCGGCAGCCAAGAAGGTATAATACCTACATCCTGCGTCCAATTTGTATTGCTGTATGTCAATGAGAGATGTTTTTAGAGGGGTCCCCTGCCCGCCTTATATAGTCCAGGGGCAGGGTTACAGATCTAGAAACTAATCCTAGCCAGTTACAATTGCCATATGTGGCCAGATAAGGATTCCTATTCTAATCGACTAGGATCTTGCTTGATCGCCAAATCCGCCTTGACTCCTTGCGTGGGACTCCGATCAGGTTGGCTGGGCCACGCGTCATCTTTTGGTGGACCGGATCCACTGATCTAGGCCAGCCCAAGCTTAGCCGTAAGGGTATAGGGGTTAACACCCCCACAGTCAGCATCTGACATGTGGGTCCAGAGTGTCTGTGCCACTGACATGTGGGGCCAGGTCAACGGTCAACATTGACCGGTCAACGGTCAACATGGGCTAGGTCCAAACTAGGCCGGTTGGGCCTGGATACGGGCTAGGCTTTGGCCCGCCACGTGGCATGCTATGGCGCTGCCACGTCACGTCCTTGGGCCTCTACTAGGCTTCATTTCTAGGCTATGGGCGTGAGCGTGGCTCACGGTGGACTAAGAGGCACTAGTCTATGGACCTAAGGTAGGGTGCATGGTGGACCAAGTCCACCTCTCTTTCCTCGGGCATGGTCTACGAGTGCTGGGTTCATGCACGGGTGGCCGACGAGGGAATTTCCCCTATTTCTCCCATGGCCATGCTCTTGCCGGCGGCGAGCTCATTGGGTGAGCCCCCGCGGTGGCCCTGGTGTCGAATTGAGGAGGGGAAAAGTTCCCTCACGCCGTGGTGACTACGACGGTAGGGGTCGGCTGATGGTTAAGGCTTTCTAGGGCTCTGGCCACGGTGAATGGTGGATCGGCGTGGCGGTGCTTGTCGGCGAGTCACGGACAGGGCGATGTGGTGATTGGAAGCTTGCTTAGCGGGGCACGTTATCTTCCCGTGGCTCCAGTGAACGGGGCGGATGAGTCAAGGAAGCTCCAGGCATTTCCAGTGGTCCTGGCCACGGTGGTGGTGCATGGCGGAACTTCGACCGGTGGTTCGGTGCTCATGGCTGGGGCGCTGTGGTCGGCTATCGATGACTCGGTCAACGCGGCTGTCCTCTAGACGTCACTGTGATCCTCTATGACTATGTTCTAGTCTGGCAAGGCGGCCGGGTGCGTGAGTGGTGGTGCACGGCATGACGGTGGCATCGTGAGCGCGGCGTGCACACGCTCTGCTACGGCGTCCAAGGGCTCGGAGGTGGTCGTGGGTGTGCGCGTGAGTGTGCTGTGCTTGTGTAACCCAGAGGCCGGAGATGGCCTTGGCCTATGTGCTCATGGTATGGAGCACCATGGCCGGAGTAGCAAAGTCCGGTGGCAAGCAGGGGAGAGTCGGGCGCTCACCGTAGGTGTCATGGAAGATTGGATGGTGATGTAGTGGCGAGTTGCGGCCGTGTAGCTCCAGAAGCAGCGTAGTGCCGTGCAGCGTCGTGGCATCGGCTCCTGCTCCAGAGGCTTCGGAGGTGTTCTGATGGTGCCTCCTTCTTCCTTCTTCCTCACCCTTCTCTGGCTCGGGTGTGCACGGGATGGCCATAAAGTGGCGGCGGGGCATTGAGAGCTCAGGGCACCAGGGCTGGGGCTTTATAACCGATCGAGGAACGGCGGAGCCCGATGATCGGCGGATGGGGATCAAGGGCGATCGAAGGCACATGCTTGCATCCAACGGCCACGAGTGGTTGCGTGGGCGTGGCGCCAAGGAGATAGGGCCATGCCTCGGGCGTGACCCCCTGGCCCGCTCCTGCCAGGGCTGTTGGGGCTTGGTCGGAGGTGTGAGCGGTCAGGGGAGGAAGACGACACTGTGGCTATCGTGTGGCTGACGTGTGGGGCCTGTGTGGTAGTGGTTGCAGGCGAGGTGAGAGCGGCGTGCGGGCTAGCTACATGGGCTGCGAGCACTAGCATGCTGGCGAGGCCAGGAGGGCGAGCTGGGCCAGCCGTTGGGAGCACACGGGGTCTAAGGGCAAGCTGGGCCAACTCGGTTGCTTGGGCTGGCTGGGCCACAAAGCCGAGCAGGCTTGGCTGCTGTGAGGCTTCTTCTTCTTTTCTTTTTCCTTTCTCTATTTTCTTTTTCTTCTTCTTTGTTTTGAATTCAATTCTGATTTGAAATTTGAATTCCAATTTGGTGTACCTTTTAGATATGATGCCCATATCATATATATATATATAAGGAATTTATTTAGCTATTTTGTATAACAAAAATAGGTGTAGTTTTGTTATACACAAATGGAAATAGTTTTCTTTTTATACATTTATCCTTTGGTTTGAATAATAATTACTTTATGGTGTGTTTCTTTTAAGGAGTTTTTTTAGACATTACATAAAGCAAATGAAAATCCAAATCACCATGTGAGTTAACAATATATGCTATGTTTCATTTGTTAGTATTTACATAAACATGATTAACAATGGCATGCCATGCTTGTGTGATGACTTAGGCTGGGGTTAGACCTAATGCATCTCTTAGGTTGGGTTTCCATACATGACACTCATCAACACATGGGAGTTTTAAGAAAAAAATTGTAGTTGGTATTTTTAGTGTATGGATTTTTGGGTTGTTACAGTCCTACCCCCTTAACAGAATCTTGTCCCTAAGATTAAGCATAACGTACTCTTCGAAGAGGTAAGGATATCATAGCCAGAGGTCAGACTCTTTCTCCCATGTTGCCTCTCTCTCTGTGTGATTGCTCTATTGGATCTTACACATAGGAATAGTTTTGCTTCGGGTCTCTTTGGTATCTCTGCCCAAAATTCTGATAGGATGTTCTTTGTACTCAAGTGTATCTTGAATGTCAAGTGTATCAGTTGGAACTACTTCATTGGGCACTCTCAAACACTTGCGTAGCTGTGAGACATGGAATACGGGATGTACACCCATCAATTCCTCGGGTAGCTCAAGTTTGTAGGCGAGCCTTCCAATCCTCTTGCAAATCTTGTATGGGCCAACAAATCTAGGGGCAAGCTTTCCTTTCACATGGAATCTGACAGTTCCACGTAGCGGGGATACCTTGAGATAAACAAAATCTCCCACATTGAACTCAAGTTCTATTCTCCTTTTGTCAGCATAGCTCTTGTATCGACTTTGAGCAATTCTCAAATTCTCCTTCACTTGTGCAACTCCTTCTTCTGCATCTTGAATCTTAGCGGAGTCAAAGAATTTTCTTTCTCCAGGTTGGGACCACATCAAAGGTGTCTTACAAGGTCTGCCATATAGAGCTTCAAATGGCGACATCTTGATACTGGCTTGGTAGCTGTTGTTGTAAGAGAACTCTGCATAGGGTAGGCATTTCTCCTAATCAGAGCCATAACTCAGTACACTAGCGCGAAGCATGTCTTCTAAGATCTGATTTACTTGTTCTATCTGTCCATCTATCTGTGGGTGATAAGCGAGACTGAAATCAAGTTTGGTTCCAATGGACTTGTGCAGAGCTTCCTAGAATCGGGACACAAACTAAGGACCACGATCAGATACAATACTAGAGGGAGCTCCATATAGTCTGAGGATATGCTCAACATACAGATCTGCTAATTTTTCAGCATCGGTCTTGGTCTTAACTGGTACAAAGTGAGCAATCTTGGTCAAACGATCGACAATCACCTAGATGGAATCATTGCCTTTCTGTGAACGGGGCAATCCCACTATGAAATCCATGGATATGCTCTCCCATTTCCACTTGGGAATGTCAAGAGGCTTAAGCAATCCTGTAGGCCTTTGATGTTCAGCCTTGACTCTATTGCAGGTGTCACATCATGTCACATGTCCTGTAATGTCTGTCTTCATGCCTTTCCACCAAAAGTGTTTCTTCAAGTCTGGGTACATCTTTGAACCTCTAGGGTGAATATAGTACTTGGAATTGTGAGCTTCTGACAGAATTTCCCCTCGTAGTGCTAGATCGGAAGGGACACAGATTCTATCCTTGAACTAGATGGTTCCTTGTTCATCTTCTTAGTGGTTGGTCTTGTAGCCTAGTTTCATTAGACCACGGAGATATTCGATCTCTTCACAACTTTTTTGAGCTTGATGGATACGATCTGTGAGATCATACTGTATGCGGAGCCCATTCAACAAGCCATGCGGTAGTACCTCAAGCTGGAAATCTTCAATCTCTTCCTTGAGCTCAGGTGGTACGGATTCAGTGATCAAAGTGTGATAGTAACTCTTGCGACTGAGAGCATCTGCGACTACATTAGCTTTTCCTAGGTGATAGTGAATTTCTAGGTCATAATCATTGATCAACTCTAGCCATCGGCGTTGCCTCATATTTAAATCTTCTTGAGTGAAAAAGTACTTCAAGCTCTTGTGATCGGTGTAGATATCACACTTGTTGCCTATCAAGTAGTGTCTCCAGATCTTCAAGGCATGCACAACTACTGCTAACTCAAGATCATGAGTTGGGTAATGGTTCTTGTGTTCTTTCAACTGTCGAGAAGCATATGCTATCACTCTTCCACCTTGCATCAGTACACAACCAAGTCCTTGATGGGATGCATCACAATAGACCATGAAATCTTTGCTAATATCAGGCAAGCTAGCACAGGAGTTATGGTAAGCTTTTGTTTCAATTCCTAGAAGCTTTGTTCGTACGCAAGCGTCCATTCAAACTCTTTAGTCTTCTTTAGAAGGTTGGTCATTGGACGGGCTATCTTGGAGAAGTTCTCGATGAATCAGCGGTAATATCCAGCCAATCCCAAGAAACTTCTAATTTCTATCACATTACGGGGTTGATCCCACTCTTTCATAGCTTTAATCTTGGCTGGGTCAACTGCAACACCTTCAGCTGATAGTACATAGCCTAAGAAGGCAACTTCCTGTAGCCAAAATTCGCATTTGCTGAACTTTGCGTAGAGCTGATGTTGGGCTAGTTTCTCAAGCACTGTTCTCAAATGATGTTCATGTTCTTCAGCAGTGGATGAATAGACAAGGATGCCATCAATGAATACTACCACGAACTTATCCAGTTCATCCATGAAAACCTTATTCATCATGTTCATGAAGTATGCGGGAGCATTCATGAGTCCAAAGGACACCACGGTGAACTCAAACTGCCCATACCTAGTCACAAAAGCTGTCTTCGGGATGTCACTCTCTTGAATCTTCATCTAATGATAGCCAGATCTGAGATCAATCTTGGAGAAATACTTGGCACCTCGAAGCTGATCAAGCAGATCATCAATCCTTGGCAGGGGGTACTTGTTCTTGATGGTGACTGCATTCAAGTTCCGGTAATCAATGCACATTCTCATTGAGCCATCCTTCTTCTTAACAAACAGAATAGGGGATCCCTAGGGTGAAGCATTGGGTCTGATATATCCCTTCGAGATGAGCTCATCAAGCTGTTTCTTGAGCTCGGTCAAATCATCAACTGACATGTGATAGGGCCTCTTGGCAATCGGTCCTGTTCCCGGCAAAAGATCAATGATGAACTCTACATCACGGTCTGATGGCATACCCGGTAATTCTTTAGGGAATACATCGGGATAGTCTCTGACCACAGGCACATCATGAATTGTCTTCTCCTCTTTCTGTGATTCTGAACACGCTTTAAGGGCACATAAGATAGAGGTGGACTTTCTGGACTAGGGTTCACATCTAATGACTTGGCCTGATGTGTGGGTCACTTGGACATATCTAGGTGAACATGATATGATACCTCGGTGAATGGTTAACCAATCCATACCTAAGATGACATCTAGGTTCATGGAAGGTAATGGGTTAGGTCGACTTTAAAGATAAGACCTTCAATGGTAAGACTCACTCCCTTACAGATGTGGGTGCACTTTAGGTCTCCTAAAGGTGAACTGGTGATGATATGCTTTTCACGTGGGGTTATAGGCAGGTCATGCTCTCATGCAAACTTGGATGATATGTAAGAACAAGTTGCTCTAGAGTCAAATAGAACTGATGCAGTATTGCCATTAACTAAAAACATACCGTACACAACGTTAGGGGCAGCTTGTGCTTCTTCGATGTCCAGATGGTTGAGACATCCACGGGTAGCAGATCCCTTGAACTGAGACTTCTAAGCGGCTGAGTTCTGAGGGCACTCAGCGGCTTTGTGACCCGGTTGGCCATAAGCGAAGCAGGTGAAAGGCGTACCGCCTGTAGGGGTTGGTGCGGGTGCCTTCTAGTTTCTAGTGCTTGGTGCAGAGCGGTTCTGTGCTGAGCGTTCATTCACAGAGCGAGGACGGTTGAAATGGTCCTGAGTGTTGCGGTCCTGAGCATAACGGTCCTGGGTGTAATGATCCTAAGCAGGGCAGGAGTATTTGGCGGTGTAGCCTCCACTACCCCTACTCGATCCAGGATTGTCATCCCTATTGTGGCAAGAGCGTTCCCTAGGTGCTGCATCTCTGCAGAACCTCTTGTGATCACGACCATAGAGAGACTCCTTAGGCTTACGCTTCCTCTCCCTGTACTCTTCTCCAGCTTTAGCACGGTCCTTCTCAATCTGGATGCAGTGATCCACTAGAGCACGTAATGTGTTACTCTCAATACCGCCAAACTTCAGCTTGATGTGCAGGTTAAGTCCCTTGTGGTAATAGTATAGCTTCTCCTTCTCAGAGTTCACAACATAGGAAGGTGCATAGCGTAGAAGGTTGGTGAAATGAGTAGTGTACTTAGTCACCCTATCCTTTCCCATCTTGATGTTGTAGAACTCCTCAGCTTTGGCCTCCATAATACCCTTGGGAATGTGATACTCAGTGAATGCTTCGATGAACTTATCCCACGAGATGTTAGCGGGGTCCTCATGGGAATCACTGAAATTGTCCCACCAGGCGCGTGCTGCACCTGTGAGCTGGTGTGCGGCTGCTCCAACACACTCATCGTCGGTGAAAGTAGTGAGGTCAAGCTTCTTCTCCATCTCCTTGAGCCAGTCATTGGCTACAAGCAGGTCAGGGTCAGTGCCATCATAAGTAGGTGGCCTTAGCTTCAGAAATCCTTCTAGCTTCCTTTGGAAGTCATTCTACTGACCTCCCTGGCGACAGTTTGCTCTGTTAACCAGAGCTGCAAGAAGTTGAGTCTGCTGCGCCATCACTTCTGCCAGGTTTGGTGGTGGTGGTGGAGGAAGGTTCTCCTTAGGTGGGGGGTATTCTCTAGGTTGAAGGGTATCCCTCCACGTCCATAGCCATGGCCACGCCCATGGTTGTTGCCACCACACCCCCCATTTGGTTTGACTGGTTCAGGGGTGGGCGCACGTCCACGGTTCATTAGGTGATTAGATCGGCGGTTCGGCATCTGCAACACGGATCATAGAGAATTTAGTGTTTGTGCCATAAGTGCTTATAATTCAATATGATTACATGATTTTTGACGATTTAAAGAAAAACATTTATTCTATCCAACACTCATTACAAAGAAGCAATAAGATTCATAAGATGCAATAAGATCCAAAACATTCATCACATGGGTTTTATTACATAGCATCATCTCCAGTAGCTACACTTGAAGACGTGCGAGAATCGTACTACGCATAATGTCTCATAATACATCTCATAAGGGGTACATCATGGGGTACAACTTATGGAAGCTGCTGACATGACTCATGACCACGCAGGGTCATCTACTCTAACTCGTACACCGCAGCTAGGATACAACTGTTCTCGACCTCGATCTCCTCATTAGACTTGTGAAGTCGGGACACGTACTTCAAGGCCTCGGTGAGCTCCTCAGTAGGCTTGGCTCCAAGTAAGGTGGGGCAGGCATCTAGGTTAAGGCGAGTCAGGGCTAACTCGAACTCCTCTATCCTAGGCTTCGTCTTGCTGCGAATCTCCTTGGGTAGCTGATCCCACATACCCTTCATCTCCCTAAGGCGCTTCCTGTTAGACTTCTGCCAAGCCTGCCATGTCCTCTCACACTTGTCCTGTAGGTACTCGGTCTGCCTGAGTGCCTCAATCAGGTGACCCTGGTTGCAAATGGCCTTCTTCCTGAACTCCTCTAGCTCTTGAGTGATGGTCTTGTTCCAAGATTAGATTTTTAGCATATCAATCCCCTTAGACCTCTCTCTATCTCCCCTGCGGTGGAACTCGGCCTTCTTGTCATCCAACTCTCTCTGCAACTCCAAGACCTTGCTGTCGAGGTAGCAGTTCCTGTTGCCTAGGTCGGCTGCTTTGTCCTGTAAGTCAACGACCTTGGCTCTGTGGACTTCTTCACGACTGTTGAGCTCATCCTGTAGCTTGGCAACTGTCTCCAGTAGACTAGCTTGCTCTTATGCTCCCTGCGTGTCTCGCTCCTAGTACTCCCACTAAAGGGCCTCGTCCTAATGTCTCCTCTGCTCTAGCTAGGTCACGTACATGTCCTGCTCTAGTAGGTGAATAGCTGAGACACGAAGGCATCTATCCTCCTCAGCAAGGATAACTCTGCCGGCTGCAAAGCTCTGCTCACTAGGGGTGAGGCTGAGGTCGAGGGCCTAGGGAAGTAGACGGAACTCTGTCGTCTTCAGGTGCTCATAGTGGTCCCTCATCACTCTACGAAGTGCCTTATGTGAGATAGCTTGCAGTCCCTCCTCGACCATGGCCCCTATCATCATCTCAGTGAAAGCTAGGATAGAAGGTAAGATAGTGCTAGCTGGGAACTCGACTGAGGTGACAATCGGTCCTTCGATTCCTCCTTCCTGAGCTGGCTTCCCGGTGTAGGTGACCTTGACAATCTCGTCGGGGACACCTAATGTGATGAGAACTCGGTAGAGGGTCTGTGCAAAACCCTCGAGCTCACGTAGGTCGAAGGTAAGCTTGGCGTGGTCCAGGGGTAGCGGTCCTAGAGGCGGCCAGTCGACGTTCGTTGCCATCTGCATGTTTTAAGGAATAGGTGTTAGCAGGTCAATAATAGATAAGCCTTGCATAAAAGTAAATGCAGGATCAGTATATAACTGAAAGAAGAGTTGTTCACGTCCTATTCTATCGTCTATTTCTAAGGGTTTCGTCCTATGGTCAAGTATGGCTCTGATACCAACTAAAGTGACCTAATTTCCACGAAGGGGAAATCCACAGAGTCGAAGTGTAATAAGACTGTTGTAGATCATATTACCCAAATTTTCAGTCAAATACCACATCCATACAATGATAATATCAGAGTACAAATAGTGCGGAATTACATAATTTATTACATCGCCGCATTGGCAGAATCAAAAGTAGCATTCATTCAGAACAGCTTGAAGATAAGATCACCAAACTCGAGCGTAGGCATGAACCCCTCAACCGTCAAACTCCTCATAGCTATACTCCTCAGTAGAACCTGTGTGCCCAAAATTTATCAGTACGATTTGTACTGGCCACTCCCACCCTATGAGCATTGCTTTGTGGAAATTGGATGCATGTTGGATATAATCAAAGGAACCTATATGGCTAGGGTTTCCTATGCAGTAGCATATCAAGTATATAATAATAGTTGGTCAAGTTTTAACACCATCCCCACACACATTCCACCCCATTCCCTTTCCTGAGCTAGGTTTTGATCCTGGGACTAATATACCACCATCTCCACACCATCACCATACCATCGCTCAGTTGACAGGCCAACTCCCTCTCGGCACTACCTCAAGGCCCGTAGCCCTTGGCTACGACTGACACTCTCTCATGGGGGAAGAAGAGAAGGACTCATCTCATTATCTAGTTTAAGCGAAACCCAGGAAAGGTCCATAGCCAACAAGTCAGCACATGTATCGATCGATCAACCATACACTCTGCAAAGGTTTTACATAACCACAAGATCCGCCTTCCTCGCTGACCATCGTCAACTAGGCTGATTCCGGCCGCTTGCTAGCCTAGGATAATGCCACTCTACCATTCAGCCCTGGTACACCGCAAGTCTAGTTTGGGGTGGCTAAAACTGTGAGTCATGAGCTGGGTCCACAAGGTCTCCATGAAGTCTCGGAAGGGTGTGGGGGAAATCCTCCGTGCCCCATACCTCCTTACACTGTCCGCTATCAACCTAGCAGTAGTGGCAATATCCTACCAAGTAGTCCGGCCGTCCCGCACCATATAGGGCAAGTGGTACGTAAGGCTTCCCGGTGAATCAGAGTACTAGTAAGTCCTTAGGGATGACCAAGCTAGAATATCTCCATTAGGGTTTCCATTTACCATGCCACCATAGCACCTCCATCCCGGGCTCCTCCCATCATAGGTTCACACCCAAGACCACCTCATATACCATTTACCCACCACAGGTATCCTTTTCCAGGGGTGCCCAGATAGCACCCCATGGCAAGACTTGCCCCAGGCTCGTCGTATACTCCAACTTGGTTGACACAACCCTCACCCTCCATATACCCAAGTCACACACATAGCACTCTCCCCATAGTCCAGATAACATCAGTTTCCACCACGCATTAAAGTAGTATAAGCGTAGTAGAAGCATAAGTAATGAAATGTAGCAGCAAGCGTGTGTCTAGCCTAATAGCAGGGTATGCAGGGGTAAGGTTGCGTCAAGGTAAAGGCCATCAAGTAATCATACTACCATGCAAGTCCTAACATTGTATGATTATAATAGCATAGTAAAGCCATAGCAGTTCTATATTAGCCATGCGTAATAGGTGCTATGAGATTGGGTGGGATGTGGCACCTTTAGTGTAGTCATCTCCGTTCTCCTCACGATACTCACGGTCCTTGTCCATCAGGTTCTCCTCCGAGTCTGCAACGTTCACATTATAGTCACGTTAGCAATGTCTATAGAATAGCACAAAGAAGCAATGAAAATTCAAAAGAGCCAAATACACTCAAACATGGGTTCATTACGTAAAGCTTGATTTTAGATGAATTTTGGTCCTAGTTTCATATTTTTCCGAGGTCGTATGAATTAGTTATGAATTTCCGAAGTTCAAATCATTTCTGAAAATGGAAAAGGCCAAATTAATCCTGGGCTGACACGTGTCACGCTGTGACTGGTCCACATGGCATGCTGATGTCAGCATGACATCATCATCTCGGTTCCGAGCTAACAGTTGGGGTCCAGCTGACGTCAGCAACGTCATCAGTTCCGATAGGTGGGTCCAAGGACTCTTGGGTCACTGACATGTGGGTCTGGTCAAAGTCAACATTAGTCAATGGCGAGTTGATGGTCAATGGTCAACGGTCAGGGTCACTGACGTGTGGGGTCAGGGCTACTAACGTCATCAGCTGATGTCATCGTGACGTCAGCATGACGTCACCCCGGCTGTGTTGGCTTCTGACATGTGGGTCCCATGTGACGTCAGCATGACGTCAGCATCTGACATGTGGGTCCAAAGTGTCTGTGCCACTGACATATGGGGCCAGGTCAACGGTCAACATTGACCAGTCAACGGTCAACACGGGCCGGGTCCAAACTGGGTCAGTTGGGCCTGGATACGGGCTAGGCTTTGGCTCGCCACGTGGCATGCTATGGCGCTGCCACGTCACATCCTTGGGCCTCTACTAGGCTTCATTTCCAGGCTATGGGGCATGAGCGTGGCTCATGGTGGACCAAGAGGCACAGGTCTATGGACCTAAGGCAGGGTGCATGGTGGACCAAGTCCACCTCTCTTTCCTCGGGCATGGTCTATGAGCGCCGGGTTCATGCGCGGGTGGCCGGCAAGGGGAATTTCCCCTGTTTCTCCCGTGGCCATGCTCTTGCCAGCGACGAGCTCGTTGGGTGAGTCCCCGCGGTGGCGCTGGTGTCCAATTGAGGAGGGGAAAAGTTCCCTCACGCCGTGGCGACTACAACGATGGGGGTCGACTGATGGTTAAGGCTTCCTAGGGCTCTAGCCATGGTGAACGGTGGATCGACGTGGCGGTGCTCGTCGGCGAGTCATGGATAGGGCGATGTGGTGGCTGGAAGCTTGCTTGGCGGGGTGCGTTAGCTTCCCGTGGCTCTAGTGAATAGGGCAGATGAGTTAAGGAAGCTCCAGGCGTTTCCAGCGGTCCTGGCCACGGTGGTGGTGCCCGGCGGAACTTCAGCCGATGGTTCGGTGCTTGTGGCCAGGGCGCTACGGTCGGCTATCAATGACTCGGTCTACGCGGCTATCCTCTAGATGTCACTGTGATCCTCCACGGCTGTGTTCTAGTCCAGCGAGGCGGCCGGGTGCGTGAGTGGTGGTGCACGGCATGACGGCGACATCGTGAGCGCAGCGTGCACGCGCTCTGCTATGGCGTCCAAGGGCTTAGAGGTGGTTGCGGGTGTGCGCATGAGTGTGCTGTGCTTGTGTAACCCAGAGGCCGGAGATGGCCTTAGCCTACGCGCTCACGGTATGGAGCGCCATGGCCGGAGTAGCAAAGTCCAGCGGCAAGCAGGGGAGAGTCAGGTGCTCACCGTAGGTGTCGTGGAAGATTGGATGGTGACGCAGTGGTGAGTTGCGGCCGTGTAGCTCCGGAAGCAGTGCAGTGCTGTGCAGCGTCATGGCATTGGCTCCTGCTCCAGCGGCTTCGGAGGTGTTCCGATGGTGCCTCCTTCTTCCTTCTCCCTCTCCCTTCCTTCTTCCTCGCCCTTCTCTGGCTCGGGTGTGCACGGGATGGCCACAAAGTGGCGGTGGGGCGTTGAGAGCTCAGGGCACCAGGGCCAGGGCTTTATAGCTGATCGAGGAACGATGGAGCCTGGTGATCGGCGGATGGGGATCAAGGGCGATCGAAGGCACGTGCTTGCATCCAATGGCCACGAGTGGTTGTGTGGGCGCGGCGCCAAGGAGACAGGGCCATGCCCCAGGCGTGACCCCCTGGCCCGCTCCTGCCAGGGCTGTCGAGGCTTGGTCGGAGGCATGAGCGGTCGAGGGAGGAAGACGACACTGTGGCTGTCGTGTGGCTGATGTGCGGGGCCCGTGTGGTAGCGGCTATAGGCGAGGTGAGAGCGGCGTGCGGGCTGGCTACGTGGGCCATGAGCGCTAGCAGGCCAGTGAGGCCGGGAGGGCGAGCTAGGCCAGCCGTTGGGAGTGCACGGGGTCTAAGGGTGAGCTGGGCCAACTCGGTTGCTTGGGCTGGCTAGGCCGCGAAGCCGAGCAGGCCTGGCTGCTGTGAGGCTTCTTCTTTTCTTTTTCCTTTCTCTGTTTTCTTTTTCTTCTTCTTTGTTTTGAATTCAATTTTGGTTTGAAATTTGAATTCCAATTTGGTGTACCTTTTAGATATGATGCCCATATCATTTTTATATATATATAAAGAATTTATTTAGCTATTTTGTATAACAAAAATAGGTGTAGTTTTGTTATACACAAATGGAAATAGTTTTCTTTTTATACATTTATCCTTTGGTTTGAATAATAATTACTTTATGGTGTGTTTCTTTTAAGGAGTTTTTTTAGACATTACATAAAGCAAATGAAAATCCAAATCACCATGTGAGTTAACAATATATGCTATGTTTCATTTGTTTGTATTTAAATAAACATGATTAACAATGGCATGCCATGCTTGTGTGATGACTTAGGTTGGGGTTAGACCTAATGCATCTCTTAGGTTGGGTTTCCATACATGACACTCATCAACACATGGGAGTTTTAAGAAAAATTTTGTAGTTGGTATTTTTAGTGTATGGATTTTTGGGTTGTTACACCATCTGTACCATCTATTGGATTATCCATTAATACAAATTTTTGAAGCCGACTGCTTGGATTGGCTGTTGGCTTTCACTATTGACTCTAAATTCTGATGGCAATAGAAAAGCCATTTGGATATTAGCCGATGGTTGCTTTCTATCGGCTATTTGCTTGGTACGCCATGCTTGAATTTTACCGGATGCCTGAGCCTATTCCGTCTCTTTATTCCTTAGGCGTTGCACCATTCTCTTCTAGCTTCTTGTTAAACCTCCTAGGCACCACTGGCCTTTCTGCCACACATATCTTCTTTCATTGCCTTCTTCTTCATGATCAGCCCAGTCCTAATCAACAACTCTTTTTCCAAGCCGATCATGAACACTTTTATTTTCTAAGCGCCGATCCATGTTAACATGGATAGACCGACGGTTGGTTTGAGACTACCTATACTCCCGATATTGATTGTTGCATTCCAAACAGTCATATCTGGTAGGCAACTTCAAACCTTCATTCCAGCAATGTCTGAAGAAAGAACAATTCCAATATAATTTGGCTTGTTTCCTTTCATACCTCTCTTCTTTCAGTTGATGCTGGTACGCTTGATCTTTCAACCAACATTGATAATCTTTTTCTTTCTGTCACTGCCATTTATTCAATAGAATCCAAGACGTGACCCGCGGCTTTGTTGTCTCTGCTCTTGACGTCTCCCCCTGCTCGTATCGGCTCTTTTGCTCAGCACAACATCTTCTAATCTCTCTGTACTCGTCAGCCGATATTTGCATCTTGGGATCGACTATTCTAGCTTCTTTTAATTTGGTTGATGTTAGGATCTTAGATTTTCCTTTGAATAACCTAGCATCAACCATGTTTTGATCTCCTGGGAAAGGATTATCATCAACTTTCATTTTTCAAGGCGTATCAAATTTGAGCCTCCCCTGCTGAATAGCTCTCTGTATATGCTACCTGAAGATTCTGCATTCATTAGTGGAATGAGAAGTAGCATTATAGAACTTGCAGAACTTCTTATTCTTCAACTGATCAGGGGGCAACATGACATGACCATCAGGCAACTTGATCTGCCCTTTTTCAAGTAAGAAATCAAAGAGCTTATCTGATTTGGTGACATCAAAGTCATAGCTCTCCTCAACTCCTCTTCCCTAAGGATTGGCCACCATTACTGTCTTCTTGCCCCAATTCCATTCAGCTGCAGCAACCTCTTCTTCTTCATCTTCATAGCCATCATCGACTGAGTATGGATCATAAGCTTCGCAGTGCTCTTCTAGAATCGGGTATCTCTATGCATACTCTGGAATTGGCTATTGAGCGCTGCTACTCGTTGAGCCACTTAACCCAAGTTGCCAAATTCCTGTCCCAGCAGCTTTTCTTTCCACATTGGCAGCATTCCTTGAACAGCTAAAACAGCTAGTTGATCATCGGCCAAGTTTAAGGAGAAGGACAAGTTTTTGGTTTCTCGGAACCTCTGAAAAAATTTAGTGCCCAATTCATTGGTCTTCTGTCTTATAGTTGTCAGATCGATAATCTTCTTTTCTCTAGTCCCAATGTAAAAAATATGTATGAAACTTCTTCTCTAGGTCAGCCCAATTGGCAATGGAATTGACTGGCAATGATGAAAGCCAAATGAAGGCTGGCCTTGATAAGGATAGAGAGAAGAAACGAACTCGATGGGCATCCTCAACTGACGCTTCGCCCAATTGTGTAAGATATCGACTGATATGTTCTATTGTGCTTGTACTGTCTTGGCCAATCAACTTAGCGAATTCTGGAAGCCTATAATTTGTGGGAAGAGAGACCAAATCATACCATTCTAGATATGGCCGTTTATACAAAAAGGTCAGCCCTTTTGGCTTCAGACCAAACTGATTCTTCATTATCTCGGTCACCCTCAGCAATAATTCATCAGCTTGTGGATTTGGATTTCTCCGCACCTACTGACCCATCTATGGATTGAAATCCTGCGTGCCTTGATATCCTAGATTTGGCATCATGTGGAGGTTGTTATAATCTGTGCCATAGTGATACCCTTGTGGAATCTCAATCTGTTGGGTCCTTTGCTAGCTTGCTGCTTGAAGTCTCTGATTGTAGACATAAGGATCTATATCTCTATGGATCCTTTGAATTAACGATGTTATTTTCTGAGCCGACTACGGTATGTGGCCTGATGTGCCAAAATTGATCACTTGGTTCTGATTTTGCCCCGTCGGCTATTGTACATGCTGTATTGACGGTCTAGGATTGTACTGTGTCTGATTCATAGTAGTTCCTTGAACCTGTTCGGATGAACCCTAGACTATCTGGATGTCACCACTACTAGCTGGTGCTGCTTCTTGATGGCTGGTATCGACTTGATTAGTCCCTTGGGTTGATGGATCTGGAATGTTGTAATAAGTCGGTTCACCTTGACCAACTAGAAATCCATGGATCGCCTCTCTCATGGCATTGTGGAATATGTCCATAAAAGCTTTGTTATGTCTTGATATGGCATCACGAACAGATTTGTCTACAACTTCCTCAAAGAAACGCCTGACTTTAGCTTTAGTTGTGTCTGTCTGCCCATGTAATAGAACTCTTGGTAGTGAAAATTTCTGAACAAATGTGTTGTCACGTGTTTTGGTGTAGAACAACAAACATTTGTTCTGAAACTCTTTTGTAGCTTTGCTAATGATACCCTTATCCCCATTAGGTAGATCTTCATAATGCAACATAAGGATGTCATCATTGTTGTGAACCACCATGACAATTGTAGGGTCCTACTGAGCATGCCAGAAACGTGTGTCGACATAGAATTTTCATCCCATGCTGAGGACACACGCAGCAAGCCGGAAGGGTTTGCTCGATGGAGCTATAGATCCGCCTAGCTTTAGCATAGGGATGGTCGATCCTGCGCACTCCTCCTGAGACGTGCCAGTCAATTTGACCCTGTAATTGACAAGGAGAGAAAGTTCATCGGTAATTAAGGGCAGAACATGCTGATGTTGCTAGACAGTCCTGAATGTGCGGCTCTAAGAGCCGATATGAAAGGAGATCGACTAAACAGTCGATTCTAGCATATTCATGAGAATAAACTAGTTAAAGCTCACTGAGTTGTATAAGAAGAATCGGTTATCATTCAGGGTAAATGTCATTATTTGAACAAATATTAATCAATGGCAATAAGATATCAACAATGATTGGTTTATGCTAAGCCAATGATTACAAGTAACCGAACCCCTTTTTATATAAAGAAACAATTCAATATCACTTAACCGTTTAATAAAGATAAATCTAATGAACATGTTAGATCTCATCTATCGCTATGACCAGTGGGGCATGAGGCAGAATCATGCAGGCCATAGAAATAACAATAGACTCGATGACCCTAACTCATTACCAATATCAGTGGAGCATGAGGCAGAATCATGCAGGCTGTAATACAATAATAAGATCATGGGGCTAACATATCTTTCAACCTATCTTTACTTCAACAGTCTCAGGATGTGAACTATGTATGAAAGCACTCGATATCGGCTAAAATAGCCGATTCAGACATAGCGCACAGTTAAAGTCATGCTTTATCAGGAATAGATCTATCAAATAACGATCCCCACTCCACGGTGCTAATAGTGGGGTGTGAGGCAGAATCACACAGGCCATGATAACAGGCCATGGAATAGTTTTCGCTAGCCAATAAATCTACTCAAGACGCAACATCCTTTAATCGCACGCTATGCACGATCAAGATTGACGTAAAACAACCGATAAAACATAACTCATCGTTTAAGGTATAGATTAGATCAGTTTTAGGTTAACAAACGATGGTCTAAACAAGATATAAGGCTGATCTAGATTAATCCCAATCAGGCATAGTGATATTGCTGTAATTTAGATAAATAATGAAAGCAATAAGCAATATCGGTAACTTAATGAATCTACTAAAGACTGCCATTTTAAGGTAGAGCTGATAACTTGACCTTGATCTAGTTCATGCAGTGGGGGTCGACCGGATCGATGCAGCCATACTTGAACTAGGCAAGAATCGATAACTAACTTATACTAGAGTCGTAGTGGAGGTCGACCGGATCGATGCAGTCGTACGAACAGAGGTATAAGCCATGACGATACTTACAACAAACAGTGGAGGTTGACCGGATCGATACAGCCATACTTGCTGAAGAACTCACCGAGATCTACTCTACTCCTGCTCCTAAGGGGTGGCCGGAGCTGAAAAAGTAAATAACTTGTATATTGGATTGATTGTTCTCCTTTATAATAGCCGGGGCTTGATATTTATACCCAAGACCTGCGCATGACTCCTGTCTAAGCATGACTCATCACAATTTTTGACCCTAGAGAAAATATTCCCAATTTAAGATAACTTGGACTCTATTCTTTCCTTTTTTATAGAGTCCAACATGTTTCGTCCTGGCGCTAAACGTAGCCTTTGTCGTTATCTGCTGGCGCTATCCGAAGAAAGCCGATTCCAGTTTTTCCATCCGAATCAGCTACTTCTGATCTGTACGTAATTGATTCCTTTGATGACATAATCTTGGGAGCTTTTGAGTCCCTGCGACTCTTCTTCCAAATTTTGGTGTAAACAATAGTAAGGAGACGTGTGACCATCTATTTGATGCATCAATTAAAACCATAAAATATCTAAATGGTCCACTTTGGTGGATGATTGGTCCACATATATCTCTTTGTATGTGCTCCAGAAAAGCGAGGGACTCATGTCCAATTTTAGCCGGTAATGGGTGCATAATCAGTTTCCCTTGAGAGCATGCGATGCATGGGAAGTTATTCGATTGAAGAATCTTTTCGTTCTTCAGTTTATGTCCGCGTGAGCTATTAATAATTTTTCGCATCATTACTGATCCGGGATGGCCTAGCCTGTCATGCCAAATAATAAAATTGCTATGGTTGGTGAACTTCTGTTCCACCACCATATATGACTCGTCACTTTGAAACTTGTATAGTATAAACCAGAAGGTAATTCTGGTAATTTCTCCAACACATATTTTTTACCCGATGATATCTTTGTAATGTTGAGGTATTCCACATTACCCTCACACATTGTCTCTATATGATAGCCATTTCGGCGTATATCTTTAAAGCTCAACAAATTTCTTTGAGACTTTGGGGGATAAAGTGCTTTGTTTATGTCTACCTTTGTCCCACAAGATAACATTATTGTGGCTCTTCCTGAGCCCTCTATCAAATTAACACTTCCAGATATAATATGAACAACTGCATCTTGCAATGTAAGATAGGAAAAATGCCTTTTACTCTTCAAGATAGTATGTGTTGTTCCACTATCTACAATACATATATTTTCTTCATTTCCAAGCTCTTGAGGCAATGGTTCATCCATTCTCTTTAAAATAAAACGTACTAATAAACATTACTCTTTATTGAAAAAAATATTATATAGTGAAACATATAAAAATGAATACTAATTAAATACAAACATAATACAAATTTATTCATTACTTTATAAGATGAAACATGCTTCAATAATACTACAATTACATCATACTTATTCATGCATAAAGAAGAATTAATGACAAGATCATTTATTCTTGGATGAAGAAATCAGAAACATCAAGATGGGTTGTGGTGTTGTCATATTGTCCAATATCTGTCGCTCTAAATATGTTATCATCAAAAATATTATCACCACTAGCACTTACAAAGTTTGTCTCCATCTTTTTATTCTACTTCTCGAGTGATTCTTGATAGAGATCAACAAGATATTTTGGTGTGCGACAGTTGCGTGCCCAATGAGATCTTCCACCGCAATGATGGCATGCATTTTTTGTTTCATCAATTTTGCCTTTATCTTTATCTCCCCTTTCTTGTCTCATATGGGAATTTCCCTTGTTCTTGAATTGAACACCATAATTTCCTCTACCATGACCATGTCCATATGCACGACCACGTCCGTGTCCATGGCCGCGGCCACGGCCACGCTCACGTCCACTCCCACTATTTTGATTATCATATCTTGATGTGTTTACTTCAAGGGGTGGATTTGAACCACTCATGTCTCATGGTTTTTCATCAATAACTCATTGTTTTGTTCAGCCACAAGCAAACAAGAAATCAGTTCAGAATATTTCTTGAATCCTTTCTCACGGTATTGCTATTGAAGCAACACATTTGATGCATGGAATATAGAGAATGTTTTCTCTAGCATCTCCTCATCTGTTACTTTTTCTCCCACACAACAGTAACAGTGATGTGATTCTAAACATGTCTAAATTGTATTTGAAAACACTTTTATAGTCTTGCAACCTTAGGTGCAACCACTCATAACGAGCTTTAGGGAGGATCACTATTTTTTAATGATCAAATCTTTCTTTTAGTTTGTTCTAAAGAACAAGGGGATCCTTATCAATAAGGTATTCAGCCTTTAGATCTTCATGGAGGTGGTGGTGAATGAAAATCAAAGCCTTAGCTCTTTCTTGGCTAGATGCATTATTTTTTTCTTTGATCGCATCACCAAGCCCATTGGCATTCAGGTGAGTTTTAGCATCTAGCACCCATGACAAGTAATTCTTGCCCGAAATATCCAGAGCCGTGAAATCAAGCTTGGCAAGATTCGACATAGTAAACTACAAAAATATATAGATTGCGAAATTCAAACTATCATGCAAGAACAAAATATAGAAACAAAAACAAATGATAATGTCTTACCACAAAATAATATTATGATTAATTTAAAGTTCCTTACCTAGTACTTGATAGCTTTTAGAGACAGTCGTGCTGATAACATGTTATATAATACTAGTTTGATTATCAAGAATATGTATGTGAGAATGTGGAGAACAAATTTAGAGAGGAAGAAAATGAGTTGTTCTCTTTTCTCTTCTTATTTCCAATACATAAGCCCTTCTATATATAGCCATATATGTGACATGAAGTTACAAGAATTGATGCTAGGAGAGTTACACCATTAAAGTAGAAGGTTATAGCTTTGATGGTATAGGGGTTATGGACATCCACATTAATATTTCATAACAATTTATTGGAATATTGGAAATATATTATTGAAGGAAAACAGATCGATTGTATATGACATCGGCATGGTGTAGTGCTAATATCAGCAAGGTACAAGATGAACGTAGTCGAAAGTATAGGCTTGCTAGCTTTTGTACTTGTCTACTTGAACGCACGCATGGAACTTTTTGAAGACAACTAGCTGGAGATTTTTTTGTGAAGCACGTGTATGCATGTTTGGAAGATGCGATGTACTAGCTGCTGCTGCATGCAGTCTACGGCGGTGGTTCTGCACAGCAAGTTTGGTGGCATACGATGGAAAAGAATGTGCGGCCAAGTGCAAAATAAAGTGTCTGCGGCTTCGATATATATGTTTCTCACCTGCAGGTTATGATCAATGGCGAAGCGATGGTGGACGACAACAAAGAAAAAAGGGACAATGGCAACTTGATCCCTACTGCTTTGAAGGTGTATTGAAGCATCAGCAATAGCGATGAGTTCGTGTATTGATCCGGTGAGTTCCACCCAAAGACCACACAAATAACAATGGAAGGAATCAGTGGACTGCAGGGCCAACCATGATATAAACGACATGGGCAGAAGTCTCACAAAAACAGCGGCTGTGGTGAGCGTCTTCGCCGAACCCCAAAGATGAAGATGATGAACTGACCACTTGAGAGCGAGATGGTGTGGAGACAAGGGCGCTGAGGGGTGAACGATGGTAAGAGGAGGCTGGGGCACCTTTTATAGACGTGGGGAGGAAGCTGAGACGTCAGACGAGAATTAACCAAAGATGATGGTGGATGACATGTTAATGCCACTGAAGGCATCGGTTCCTTCTCCTAATTGTGTAAATTGGTGGAGAATAATAGAGTGGCAACTTGCTTTCATTGTGAATCACTACTACACTCAAACTTTTCATAGCCGCGTCATAACCCCACCGCAGTCTAATTTTGGCCTTAGCAGTAAGCTGTCGACAGTGATAGTCATAGCCATCACCGTCGTCATCTAAGACCGATTGCGGTGTACACTACACCACCGTATTGGCTTATGATCCGTCCATGATAAGGTCCTTACTTCCGTCGCATTGAAGCACGATCCGGCTGTGGGTATACACTAACACCGCCGCATTGGCAAATTATCCGCCTGTGTCGAGGCTATCAAAACCGTCGTGTGGGCACATCAACCGCCTATGTAGTGGTCACCAGCACCGCTGCCTTGTACTTTGACCTGACTATCTACGGTGCAGGTTCGCTGTCCCTTCAACGGTCAAGACGTCTGTATAGAGGTTAACACCACCATCGCTTCAGCGTATGAACCGCCAGTACATAGGTCATGGTCACTGTTGCCTTGCACCACGATCCATCTTTGATGATCGTTTAGTTGGTGTCGGGTTACTAAACGATTCAGCGGTGATATACTTTTGATCCCTACCATATCATACGTATAGCGATAGTGTTGGACATTTGCACCACCACCGGTGGTGGTGATAAGAAAACAATAAACGGTGCTTACATCCGACGGTGACATAATTTTATCCGGTTTCACAACAGTTACTAATTCAGTTGGGCCCTTAATAGCTTCATGAACACAAAGCATACAGATATATAATCATTGCATCTAGAAATTATGTTCACAAACAAGAGTACTTTTTACAATAACAATGGACGCTACCATAAGATCTTCCTCAACTAATGTCCTAACACAAGTGGTATATATATAGCATACTAAAGGTACTGATCTATACAGACTTACATAACGAAATGACGTAGCTATGCTCCTTCTATATGGCACTTCTGCTTGCAAGGCAAAATAAATATAATTAGTGCATCCTTCGGATTGGTAGCTAATGCACCATGGAACCCCTCTTCTTTATCTCTGATCCACAACCTGAACAAAGCAGCAGAATTAATAATATTAAACATACAATTCCTTTAGTTAACAAGCCAAAATTGGCCTATACATACATAGAATAAAAACAACTCCCTACCTAAATAAAGACTGTTGTGATGATGAAATACAGCAAATGCACCTTTATTGCTCTGCTAATGACTTCATGAACAATAGAACTTAAGGACGATAGTAAGGCCTGTTTATATGAAAACACCCTCTTGATCTATAAAAGCGGATGACACGGGCATGGATGACATGAACCTTTCTGCGGTCCACGTTATATGCAATCAGTGTTCTATCCTTCCCAACAAGGAAAATGAAATTTCATTGTAGGTGAACTGTAGTCACTCTGTACTCCTCATCACAAAGCTTAGAACCAACTTTAATATTCATATGTCCAAACAGTTCCTCTGTGTCCACAACATGCTTCAATATCCAGTTATCAGTACCATAGTCTTTAAGTATCCACACTAAAAGCCAAGACATATTGTGAAAATTAGCACATCACACACACAGGTGACCCTAAGCTTATTGGATGGACATTTCAGCATCACGTGGTTTATGAATTGTCCTCCATATCTTTCCCTCCATATCCACAGCAACTATCGCAGAGTACTCAAGCATGTGCATAAAACCATTAAGAAAAAACTTCTCGATTTTGAACGTAGAACAATACCCTCACCCCATTCAGATTCCTTAAAGATCCATGCTGTAGTTTTAGATGAGTAGATCTCCATACCTACGCACGCACCCTCCACCTCAACAAATTCAATCACATGGAAGTGCGAGGACGTTGGGATAAAACCTAAGCGAGCCTGACCAACAGAACGGATGCTACGTGGTAGTACATGTCATTTGTGGGTCACCGGATTGCAGATAGCATAGCGCCATAATCCATCAGGCCCAGCACACCAGCAAAGGACGAGGCCGCTGCAATAATCTGAGACTAGGACTTTTTGAAGGGGGAAAGGCAAGAATGACAAGGAGGGTGTTCACAGGTGATGTTGGTGAAGTGGCGATTGCCCTTCCACCAACTGCCATAGAAGAAGTCGATGACAGTCTATGAAAGCTTCTTATGGTGATAGGAGTTGGAGATGACGCGCTTCCAGGAGCGACAAACACAGTTATAGCAGCACAAGAATAGGGCGGGTGGTAGAGGAAGATGTCATCAAGCACATCGTCTGAGAGCTTGTCCACTGCGTTCCTCATGTTGGGGGCATCCTTCATCTGGAAGGACACCACCAACCGAAGAGATGAGGCCGTCCTACCATGGAATTGCATCAATAAACATTAGTAAGGAGATGAGTTTTGAGGAGAAGGGACGGTGATGTAAGTAAGGCCTTATTACACTTGCCTTTGGATCTGGCGGCGGTGAGCACGAGTGGCAACGCTGGTGATAGTAGCAGTTGGTTTGCTGATGGATCTATGTGGGCAAGCCGGCGATGTGCACCGGCGTGGAGCAAGAGCTGAGCAGTGGTGATGAGCAGGAGCGGCGATGACGAACAGCAGCAATGAGGAAAACAAAAGCTATGTGTGTGGGGGTAGGGAGGGGGGTGGCGAGGGGGGAGGATGTTGGGGTAGGGGTTGCTTGCTCTCTACGTAACTTTTACGACACACGGGAATCAAACTTTTATCAGTTCCACGTGGGAGGGTTCAAACACGGGATTGAAAATTTTGCAACTAAGCGGCGGTGAATGCACAGTACCATCACCGGCGGCTGGTTCCTAGTACCACCGGAGACCTCTGTATGATACGGTGATGAATAGTAAGGCACACAATTTTAACGTTTGGCATTGAAACAAAGCAAAACTATGCACTTATAAAACTAAGAAAAGCACAATTTCAGTACTCAGATTGAAAGGAAGCCAACTTGAGTTCGATGGTGAATAATAAGGCACATAGATTTACATTGAAAGATAGCCAAACTGCGCACATAAGGAAAGCACAATGCAAGTACTCTCGGATTGAAAGGAATCCAACTTGAGTTCATACATTCATACCGAATAAGTAGATCGACACTACCAAGCTAACAAGCATGTCAAAAGCTAAAATGCAGATACCAATTAGGCTAACACTATGAAAAAGTTAAAAGGCATTCATATGTACATCATTGGTTGCATAATTAATCATTCTCTATATAGATCCTAGTCAACCTCCATGGGATCATTGTGAATCTCCATAAGATACTTCAGATCGCTGTCGACCCCCATGAGATCGTTGTCAATCTCCATGTCATCCCGAGCCTTGATCACTACAACCCTGTCCACATCCATTGGTACACTTTAATTTATCTCATCGACTTTGTTCACAAAGCACTGATTCAGTGAACCAATACTGAGGACAATAAGGCTCACAAGCTGCACTCCACGGAGATAAAAGGCCACAAACTCCAGAACAAGAAGATGTATTTTCATTTGTAGATCTAAGAAAATTACTGTAGCTAGGTTGGAGGTGAAGGAGTAGAGAGCATGAGACAGCAATACAAAGGAATATAGAACCCTATGAAGGAGTAGATCTAGTGCAGTTACCTTAGATCTAGATGGAGCAGAGAAGCAAGGACGACGCGCTGAAGATTTGTGCGCCGCTAAGGTTGGAGGTGAAGGAGCGGTGAGCATGAGAGAGGCTACCTTTCATCCGATGCTAATGGGAATGGGGACCCCCGATCTTCTATTGGGTAGTGGTAACTATCGTTGTGGTAGAGAATGACACACTGATCCGGCTTTAGATCGGAAGATCGAACCCTGCAATCTTAGCACCACAACTCCTCTGGTTATCAACCGAGACACGAATCCAGTTGACCTCACCAAGAAGGCTAATCCCTACCTACGCAATGAAGAACACAAGCAAGAACAAGAAAGAAAGCAACCAAATTGCAGATGAATGATTAATCCCACGAAGTTGGGGTCTCTCAAACCAATGAACGATGAAACTATTCTTGATAGATTAATCTAAGCAAAACCCAATCTCTAATGGAGGGGGTGGCAGTTGTTTATGAAGACTCTAGAGTCATGCAAGACCCCTGGATGCACCCCCTAATGGGCCTAAACACAATACACGGTCCATCGGACAAAAAGACGGTGTCGCAGCACCCTGGCAGATTCTTTACTCTGACTTGTTTCGATGATTCCTATTGATCCTAAAGGTCTTTTGATGTGAGACCACTTGGATTGGCTTCCTTATCAAATTATCTTTCCAACCATATGTAGATCATTGAAAACAGAGTCCGGATGCGTCCTGGGTGACCAGTTTAAGGTAGACTAGTCCTGTTGGACTGGGCCTCCGGTTTCTGTTGAACGTCCTTGCTGGTCATCAACGCCTCCACTTCTTCCACTAAGTCCCTCATGACCCTCTCCAATGTTCCTAAGCAAGATAACATCATTAGGTAGTAGTCTATTCTCAAAAGTATGAAAAGGATCGCTTAAGAACGAGCTCACCTCTAAATTGAGTTGACGCATTCGAGCCTGGGTCATTGGACCTTGCATGATGGTTGGAGGATCAGCGGGTACATCCAAAGGAGTGATGTCCTCATCATCCTCCCCCTCTTGAAACTAAGTCGTCCTCGACTCAACCTCATCTTCTTCTCCTAAATAAGGCTTCAAATCTGCAATGTTAAAGGTGGGACTAATCCTGAACTCGGGTGGCAACTCAAGTTTATAGGCATTATCATTTATTTTCTCAATTATCTTATAAGGACCGGCTGCTCTTGGCATTAATTTAGACTTACGCAGCTCAGGAAATCTATCTTTTCTCAAATGTAACCAAACCAAATCATCTGGTTCAAGTTTAATTTATTTTCTACCTTTACTACCAGCAATTCTATACTTTTCATTCATTCTTTCAATATTTGCTTTAGTTGTTTCGTGCAACTTACAAATGAAATCAGCACACTCTCTAGCATCACTATGTGTTCTTTTAGTGGTAGGTAAAGGCAAAAGATCAATAGGAGCGCGAGGGTTAAAACCATACACTACCTGAAAAGGACTTACCTTGGTGGTGGAATGCTCCGCCCTGTTATATGCAAACTCCACATGCGGCAAACATTCTTCCCATATTTTCAAATAGCGCTTCAGAATTGCTCTCAACATGGTGGACAATGTTTGATTCACTACCTTAGTTTGGCCATCAGTTTGGGGATGGTATGTTGTAGAAAATAGCAGCTTGGTCCCCAATTTATTCGACAAAGTGCACCAAAAATGACTCAAGAATTTTGCATCGCGATCTGAAACAATAGTAGAAGGCATACCATGCAAGCAAACGATTTCTTGAAAGAAAAGGTCAGCAATATGAACAACATCGTCGCTCTTATGACAAGGAATAAAATGTGCCATCTTAGAAAAAATGATCAACCACCATAAAAATACTATCCCTCCCCCTCTTAGTCCTTGGCAAACTCAACACAAAATCCATAGATATATCAGCCTAAGGAGTAGAAGAAACAGGAAGAGGCATATACAAACCATGTGGGTTCAACCATGACTTAGCTTTTTGACATGTGGTGCACCGAGCCACGTACCGTTCTACATCTTGCCTCATCCTAGGCCAAAAGAAATGTGTGGACAGCACCTCCCCTGTCTTTTTGGCTCCAAAATGTCCCATCAATCCACCTCCATGTGCCTCCTGCAACAACAAAAGATGAACGGAGCCAACTGGAATGCATAGGCAATTAGCTCTAAACAAAAACCCATCATTGATCATAAACTTATTCCATATACATCCCTCTCTACAATTTAGCAACACGTCCTTAAAATCAGGATCAAGCGCATATTGTTCTTTTACTGATTTAAGCCTAAAAATCCGACAATCAAGTTGGGACATCAATGTATATCATCTAGACAAAGCATCAGCAATCACATTATCCTTCCCTTTCTTATGTTTGATAATATAAGGAAAAAATTAATAAATTCAACCCATTTAGTATGCCTACGATTCAGATTATGTTGAGAGCGAAGATACTTAAGTGATTCATGATCAGAATGAATAACAAATTCTTTAGACCACAAATAATGACTCCACATCTCTAAAGAACGGACAAGTGCATACAATTCCTTATCATACGTGGAATAATTCAGAACTGGACCATGCAATTTTTCACTAAAGTAAGCAATGGGTTTACCATCTTGCATCAAAACACCCCCAATGCCAACTCCACTAGCATCACATTCTAGCTCAAAAGTCTTACCAAAGTGTCAAAAGACGTTGGGAAGTTGTAGCAATGGTGCGTGTGTGAGCTTGTCCTTCAAAGTGTCAAAAGACTCCTCATGTGCCTTTCCCCAATGGAACACCACACCTTTCTTTGTCAAGTCATGCAACGGGGCAGCAATGGTGCTGAAATCTTTGACAAAGCGGCTGTAGAATCCTACAAGACCAAGAAAACTCCTCACCTGTGTGACGGTTTGGGGAACCGGCTAGCTCTTTATGGCTTCAATTTTCATCTCGTCCACCTCAATTCCCTGTGGAGTTACAACATAGCCAAAAAAAGAAACTTGATCTATGCAAAAGATGCACTTCTCAAGGTTACCAAATAAATGTGCATCATGTAAAGCATTAAAAACAACACGTAAGTGATCCATATATTCAACAAAAGACTTGCTATAAATCAATATATCATCAAAGTAAACTACCACAAAATGACTAATGAAAGCTCTTAAAACCTCATTCATTAAACGCATGAAAGTGCTAGGTGCATTTGTCAAACCAAAAGGCATTACTAACCACTCATACAACCCGAATTTGGTTTTAAACGCAGTTTTTCATTCATCTCAAGTTTCATTCTAATTTGATGGTAGCCACTTTGCAAGTCAATCTTGGTGAAAATTATAGAACCACACAACTCATCAAGCATATCGTCTAGCCTAGGAATAGGATGTCAATACCGAATAGTAATATTATTGATGGCTCTACAATCAACACACATACGCCAAGTTCCATCTTTCCTAGGAACCAAAAGTACATGAATGACACAAGGACTAAGGCTTTCACGTACATACCCGTGGTCCAAAAGGTCTTGGACTTGCCGCTGAATTTCCTTAGTCTCCTTAGGATTGGTTCGATAGGCAGCATGGTTGGGCAGGGTTGCTCCTAGAATCAAGTCGATTTGATGCTCTATCCCTCTCATAGGTGGCAGCCCTGGGGGTATCTCAGCTAGAAAAATGTCCTCATACTCCTACAAAAGGTTAGTGACAGCAGGAGGCGCTGAGCTAACAATATCATTAAGTGAAAACATAGCTCGTTTACATACCAAAGTATAGCAAATATCATCATCAGAAATTTTAGCAAAGTCACATTTTGTTGCAAGCATAACACCACCCTTCAATTTAATCCCCTCAGCCTTAGAAATAGATGTAGACTTATCCTTTTTAGGTGGGAGAATAGAATTAGCAACTTGCTGATTTTTAGATTGAACATCATTCAAACTAGCAGCACGTTCTCTATCAGCTTGTACAATTTGAGCAAGGGTCAAAGGTACCAAAGTAATTTTCTTTCCTTTATGCACAAAGGTGTATTTATTACTTCTACCATGGTGTGTAGCATCATTATCATGTTCCCAAGGATGACCTAATAAGAGTGAACAGGCTTGCATAGGTACCACATCACAATCAACAGAATCAGCATAAGAACCAATGGAAAATAAAACTCTGCAAGTTTGTGTTACCTTTGCTTTTCTAGAATCATTTAGCCACTGAATATGGTATGGACGTGGGTGCGGGCGTGTGGTAAAGCTAAGCTTCTTGACCAAATCAGAACTCATCAAATTATTGTAGCTACCTCCATCAACAATGACACGTGCTCGATGGTTGCTAATGATGAAGAAAATCTAGAACAAGTTATGGCATTGTAGCTTCTCATGTTGCTGGACTTGTGAGCTGAGCACCCGCTGTATAATGATGCTCCTAAAGGCCGTCCTGGCCTCGTCACTAAGGACTTCACCATCCTCCTCATCTGTATCTTGGTCTTCTTCATCCTCAATGTCAGAGGTGCTGATGTAACCCTCTTCTGTAGCAATGTATGCCTGTTGACTTGGGCAGTCCTTCTGCACATGGCCAATGCCATGGCAGCGGTGGCATTGAATACCCAAAGTGCGTCCCATCGATGCAACGAATGAGGCACTCTTGGCAGACACCTGCAAACAATTTTTACCTAAATCTAAAGGTTGTGCGGGAGGTGCCTTAGGTGTAGCAGTAACTCTAGATGATGCTAGTCACTTGCTTGCTGGTGGAGGCACCCAAAAAGTGGTTGGCTTGGTCAACCCCGAAGATGGTGCTGAGCATGGCGCGTATGTGGTGCTGACCTTACTCTTGCTCCGCTGTTCACACCCCTGTAATTCCTTTTCTACAAGCATAGCAAACTAAAATAACTGGTTGATAGTGTTAAATTCTTTATAATTAATAATGTCCTGAATCTCATGCCTCCAACCCGAATAAAAATGACAAATGGAATCTTCGTTCCCCTCCAGAACACTACATCGCATCAATCCCTTTTGGAGCTCACCATAGTAATCCTATACAGGTTTCTCTCCTTGTTCTAAACGCATCAATTTCTTACGCAAGTCTCTATGATAAGAAGGAGGAACAAAACAATCACACATAGCTATTTTAAGTTCTTCCCACGTACTAGGTAAAGCATCATGTGCAGCTAGCCCATTCCACCAAATAATGGCAAAGTCCTTAAACTCACTAGTAGCTTGTCGAACTCTATGATGCTCAGGCACAAGGTGGGCACTAAACTTTTGTTCTACCGTCATCTCCTAATCAAGATATCTCTCAGCATCATAATGACCCAAAAAAGATGGTATTGTGAACTTAATCTTAGCATAAGAATCATCAGGCACACAATGATTATTACCTTGATGGTGGTGGACACCACCCATACCTGTCGTGTTGTAGTGAAGACGTCGTCGTAATCTTGCTTGTTGGAAGGCTGCTCGATCTATGTTTCTAGTGGCATCATGCACCGTGTCTTCTAGCAAGAGACCATCGGTGTTGCTGTCGGAGACATCGTTGTTGACCACCACCAAGGTTTCCAACTCAGTAACCTTGTCAGTTAGCGTGGAAATTCATCTATCCAATCTCTCCATGCTATTGCCAATGTTGAGTTCAATGAGTGCGTCAGTGACGGCCTTCCTGATGGCCTCATTCATCCTTTTTTGGGCATTATCTACAACAACTTGTAGTTGCTCTTGGCTAACACACTTGTTGAAATCCTTGGGACTGTTATCTCCAGTCTGATCACCTCCTACCATTGTAAACACAAAAACAGGAACAAACGGTGAAAGTTATCCCTACCAAATGACTACGTGGTTATAGTGGTGTCACTTTTCACAGCAAGTGGAAGCGTCTCACCAAGCTCTTACAAAGTTCTTACTAACGCAAGCAGTGGACGGTACAACTGGCGGCTGGTTTGTGATACCAGTGAGGTAGTGGTACCGAGATTGCAAGGTCCTTTTTCTGTACTGATCAGAAGAGTTTGTGGAGCTTGGAAGGCACACAAAGAATAATATGTATATTTGGCACACAAGTCAGTAACAGAAAGTAATGCTGAATTATAGTCCACAGTACTTATTCTCGTTGCTGGTCTAAAATGTTCTAAGTATTAGGTGTGTAACAAACAAGTATGGTGGATAGCAAGAGCAACACAAATAAGGAACCAGACAACACACACTAACATAACTCATTTTGACCTTCTCTATGTGCTCCTCTAGATATTGTTCCTCTTTTGCCCCTCTCTTTTTTCTATTTTTTGGGGCTGTCGTTGTTTTTTGGGAAATTTTGACTTTTTCTTTTTATTTTTTTATTCACTTAGGAGCACAAAAGAAGTAACCACAAAAAATATGAGCTTAAACAAGTGAAAGGTGAGGCCTATGGAAATTTTAGAAGACGTGCTCAACATTGACAAAAAGCTTGTGACCACAAAAAGAGGATCTTGTGACCAGTTTTTGACCAAATTAAAATTTTCTGACCCTAATAGTTTGGAGATGGACGGATCTGAAAATTTTTTTTGATTGATTTTGATATATGGAACGCCAAAATCCGAGTTCATATGTAAAAACTAGACCAATTTTAAGAATGGACTCCGAATTAGAGGACAAAACGGGAACAATGTGCGCAAAATTAGTCACGGCAGCAAGGATTTGATGGAAACGATGGGAAAAACATATGAACTAGACTCTAACATGACCTAACCAGCAACAAGACCTTGACCAGGATATAAACTCAACACGACGGACTCTAAAACTAAAATATGCAAAGGCTATGGCGCGGAAGGTTCCAAGACAGGAAAAAATAAGGCACTGGACTATGGGACGAATGCAAAACACTCAAAACTAGGGAATAAATGTGAACCTGATGGTATACCTTAGCTCTAATTACCACTTAATGGGAATGGAGACCCTGATCTTCCGTCAGGTAGTGGTAACTATCGTTGTGGCGGAGAATGACACACCGATCCGGCTTTAGATCGAAAGATCAAACCCTACAATCTTAGCACCACAATTCCTCCGGTTATCAACCGAGACATGAATCCAGTTGACCTCACCAAAAAGGCTAATCCCTGCCTATGCAATGAAGATCATAAGTAAGAACAAGAAAGAAAGCAACCAAATTACAGATGAATGATTAATCTCACGAAATTGGGGTCTCACAAACCAATGAACGGCGAAACTGTTCTTAACAGATTAATCTAAGCAAAACTCAATCCCTAATGGAGGGGTGGCAGCTGTTTATGAAGACTCTAGGGTCGTGCAAGACCCCTGGATGCGCCCCCTAATGGGCCCAAACACGATACATGATCCATCGGACCAAAAGATGGTGTCGCAGCACCATGGCAGATTCTGGACTCTGACTTGTTTTGACGATTCCTATTGATTCTGAAGGGATTTTGACATAAGACCACTTGTATTGCCTTCCTTATCAAATTAGCTTTCCATCCATATATGAATCGTCGAAAACAGAGTCTAGATGCGTCCTAGGTGACTAGTTTAAGGTAGACTGGTCTTAAAGGCCGAGGTAGACTCGAAATTATGTTGGATTGGGCCTCCGGTTTCTGTTGAACGTCCTTGCTGGTCATCAATGCCTCCACCTATTCCTCTAAGTCTCTCATGACCCTCTCCAATGTTCCTAAGCAAGATAACATCATTAGGTAGTAGTCTATTCTCAAAAGTATGAAAAGGATCGCTTAAGAACGAGCTCACCTCTAAATTGAGTTGACGCATTCGAGCCTAGGTCATTGGACCTTGCATGACGGTTGGAGGATCAGCGGGTACATCTAAAGGAGTGATGTCCTCATCAGACGCTAGCAGGGTGAAGCAGAGCAAGGGAGCAGAGTGGGGAATGGATGGGAGA